>NC_092877.1:66546937-66846937 GCF_028372415.1 Notamacropus eugenii
TATCTCCATAAGAAGACATAAAAAGCATTGAGCAGCACATGCTGTAAGCCTAGGCTTCCTCAATGTAAGGTATGTAACTCTCACATTGTATGTCTTTAGAGAGAGTTATATGTTCTACCTATGACATTCTTCCCCTTCCCCAAAGAATTCCTTCCCAACCCCCCATCCCGTCACTCATACTATTGCAGGAGCAGAGGCTTAGAATTTCAAGGTACTTTAGAAGTTTTCTTGTTAACAAACTATATATCCTACCTCACAACAGAGAGGTAGGGACCTACTCAGACACTATAAGAGTGTCCCAAAAGTCTCAGTGAAATTTAAATAGCTTAAAACTGCACTGAGACTTTTGGGACATCCTGTTTTGTGTACGTTGTCAGATAAGGTTTATGTGTTCAATATTTTTTTCTTATTTTTATTCTTTTGTCACAAGTGAGGATTCAGTTAGGAGTGAGTTAGAAATGGCTGTGATGTGAAGATCAAAGGCATTAATAAAGCACACTAAAAGACATTAGCTCTAATATCAGGGCAATTGGGTTTAAATCTAGCCTCTGCCAATTACCTCTTGTGTGACCTTGGGTAAGTCACTTAGTTTTCCTGGGTCTCAGTTTCTTTATCTGTAAAATAGGGAATTAGTAGGCTTCTGAGGCCCCTTCTAACTCTTGGTCTATGGTCCTATAAATTCCATTTTTAAAATGAGTGAACTGAGACCCAGACAAGACAAGTGACCTTTCCTAGAGCATTGTGGTTTGTTAGATGACTCTATAATAAGGGAGTGGACAAAATAAAGTTGTAAGACAGCAACACCAAAGGAAATTGGTTGCAAGAAGTATTTCTTATGCAAGACCTTATTCAAGTCGAATGGTTGGATGATAGGGGATTTTATGTTTTTTTTTATTGAATAAAACACAAAGAAGATATGAAGCAAAAATTCCCCAAAGAACTCCTACTGTTTCATAGAAATGTTGACATTTTTATATAAGTTCCAGAAATAAAGGGGTATGTTATATGATGTTCTAAAACTTTACAAAGCACATTCCTCACAACCACCTGAATGGATGCTTGTCATGCTGCCATATAAAAAGGACTGGATCTGGTACCAGGAGGCCTAAGGCTTATTAAGTCCTAGCTCCACAACATGAACTGTATGTCCTTGGCCAAGTCATTTGTCTCTGGGACTCAGTTTCCTCCTATGGGAAATGATGAGACTGCGTGATTTGTCAGGTGCTTTACACCTCTAACATTCTATAAAGGAGGAATTTTGTTTCACAGGTGTTTTATGGACTCAGAAAGGTAGTGATTTGCTCATAGTCACATGGCTAGTATATCTGGGAACTGGGATTGGACCGAAAACTTCTGAATTCATTCAAGGCCCAGTTCTTTAAAAACAGACTGTCTTTGGACATGATAAGACTATTTATACTCACTATGGGATCATAAGATGATAGACCCAAAATTAAAGGGACTTTGGAGACCATTGAGTCAAAGTCCTCTATTTTACAGATGAAGAAATTTTGCCGTAGAGACATTACGCAGCTTTCCAAAGCTCACCTAGGTGGTAATTGGCAGAGCCAGGACCAGAACTTGAACTCAGGACTTCTGACTCCAAATCCAGCACCCTTTCCATGCACTGTATTGTGTCTTCATCTCTTTTACAGAATCATAGATTTAAGACTGGAAAGAAATTTAGATTATCTCGTCCTATCTCTTAATTTTACAAATAAAGAAATTGAAGCTAAAGTGCCTGTTAGGTGGCACAGTGAGTAGAGAGTCAGAAAGACCTTACTTCAGATCCTGCCTAAGATGCCAACTTGAGCAATCTGCTTCATTTCTCTCTGCCTCTGTTTCTTCATTTGTAAAATGGGGATGATAGCATCTGCCTTCAGGGTTGTTGTGAGGATCAAATGAGATAATATTTATACAGTACTGTACAAACCTTAAAGTACCATGTAAACACTAGCTGTCATGATTATTGTTTGCCCAAGCTTTCAGTTTTGGACGTTGGAACTTCACTTTGGAAATTGATCTAAGTGGTAAGTCCACAATGAAACAAATGATTTGCTTCAGTATACAGAAATCAACATGGGCTTCTGCCTGATGTACCAGACACAAGGTCCTTGCTCATGGAGGTTAACATTCCTCTGCCCTTCTCCTCATCCCTGACAAACTGGATCCCAAATGGCTCAGTGTCTTTTATTGAATGCATAAGGAGCAGTTGTATGTGCTATGGGTGGAAATATAGGTGAGAACCTAGAATTTATTTTGAATCATGTCAGTGTTTCCAAATGAACCCTTCCCCAAAGTTCAACATCAAGAATCTGCTTCTGTGGTTGTTCCTGGTTTGGGGCATAAAATTTGCATTTTCTCCTGTCAAAGATTGATGTTTAATCAAAATGTTTTGTTATTACACTTTCCCCACAGCATTCTAACAATATTTTCCAGAAAATGGGCATTGTGTCACTTGTTCTCAGTCATCCAAGGATCTATAAGATTAGTCAGCTATTCCAGGAACTTTACTGGTTCTAGAAAGGCTGAATGAAAGGTGTGATTGCATCATCATTTCATTGGCTGGAATGCTGAGTCCAGGTCAAGGTTCCTATGATGGTCACCCTACCAGGTTTTAGGAAGGCAGGGAACTGGTAGTTTAAACCATTTGTTTTTACAGAGCTTCAGTATACAATAAAACTATAACACACATCCTGGCAGGGGAAAAAATCAATTGTAATTACGAGGCGCAGAAGGTCTGGCGTATATGGTGGATTGTAGTGATGTAAAAAGAGTTATTGAAACCAATTACTGAATGCTATGCTTTCAGGTCTGGACTCAGTGCCTTTGACCTTAGAGGAGAATTGGGGGTGAAGGATGGGGAGTGAGAGGAATAGGACTCAAGGACATGAGCTAGGAACATTAGTTAACTTTGTTGTTGTGTGCTTTCTAGTTTCAAAATAGTAAGTCTCTCCCACTCCTAACTTTCCATGCCATGCTTTCACATTTTTTCAAGGAGAATGATCTAATAGTGAGGGGAGAGGAAGAAATAGAAGATGGAAGAAGGAGAGAAAAAGGAGGAAAAGAGAGGGAGGATGAGAAAAAGGAGGAGGAAGGAGGAAGAAAGAGAAGAAGAGGAAAAGAAGGAAATTTAAAAAAGGAAAGGCAGAAGGGAGAGAAAAAGAAGAAGGAATATAAGGGAGGAGAGCAGAGGAAGATGAAGAGTAGGGAGTAAGAAGAAAGATGAAAGGAGAGACAGAACTCTTAAAAAGTTAATGGTTTGCAGTACCATCATATACATGTGTTATTTATATGCAGTACATAAATATAGTATGGTCCAAAATGTCATCTGTGTCTTGACTGTTTGGAACTCAGAATCCATTAAATTGAATATTATATTTTACATTTAGTTTTCTAGGATAGTGTCTACAAATATCCATGATATATTTGAAGAATAGTAGTATTCTGAAGAATGCTTAATGACCAGCACTGGCTGGGATGACCAAGTTCCAGTGCCAGCTCTGTGTGACCTTGAGCATCTCACTCCTATAACCTTCATTTTCTTCCTCTGTCAAGTGAAGGTATTGAATGGGGTGATCTTTAAGGTCTCTTTCTGTTCTAAAATGAAATGACTAACTACTTTACCTTCTTTGGCCTTAAAGGGCCAAAAGAAGAGCAATGGATGGAAGACACAGAGAAGCAGACTTCACCTAAATATAAGGAAAATCTTCTCTAAAAGTTAGAGCTATCCAAAGTAGAATGGACTGACTTAGAGAATAGAGATTTTCCCTTTCCTGAAGGTCTTCAAGCAGTAGCAGAATGACCATTTATTGAGAGTGTCATTGCAATGATTCCTGTTTGGCACCAGGCTGGACAAGGTGGGCTCTCAGCTCACCTCAGTTCTGAGATTCCATGTTCTACAAGGTTTGGGATCGTTTCTGTGCCTTAGGTAGAGGTAATCTGTGGCCTGAGTTTCATTGCTAACTACTAGCTGAGGCCCCTTGAATTCGCAAGTGAGAATCCTCCCTTGACCTCCTCAACCTGACTTTACATACACAGAAACACACACATACACACACACACACACACACACACACAAACACAAAATCCAGATGGGATCCATAATGGAACTAGGAAGACAGGTTGGACAACCTGGTATCATTGATTATACAAACATATATGCATGTGTATACACAGATACATGTATACATATACACATATATACATGCATATATATGCATATACATATATGGCATATGTTTATGTGTATATATAGCTATAAATGTATACATAGTGTATATAAAGTTACATGTATATATATATAAGCATGGGTATGGATTTCTATACTTGTCACTTATACTTTGCCACTCACCGTTAATTCCAAAAGTCATTTAACTAAGTAAAACAAAAATGCAGCCTTAAAAGGACTTCTTAAATGGATGTATCTCAAACATATTAACATCATACAAGATTTTATAGAGAGATATGACCACAGAGATAACTATACAACTACTAAGTATCAACATCAGGCTTTAAGAAGATGGGGAGATTTTCACTTAAGGTGAAGTTCTCAAGTGTCATGAAAGATGCCCCATACAGAGTTAACGTAGAAGACAGACTCTCAATATATTTTAATGTTCTTCAGCTATTTCTGCTGGCCATTGACACTGTACTGATGATGTCCAGTTCTAAAACACTCCAGTGTCTTCTCAGTGAGAACCTTGGTCACATAAAAAAGACTTCTGCCTTCCATTTGAGAAAAGACAACCTCATCAATGAATGCAGAATACCAGATGATGAGATTTGTATGGAAAAAACCACCAATGTATGAATCCATATAAATATTGAAACTGTTATCTGTACACACATGTATATATGTGTGCGTGTACACATATATGTATACATATATGGCAATGTAATATATACACATATATGTGTGTATACACGCACACGTGTGTGTGTGTACGTATGCATCTATATATTTGGGTCAGGCTCTATAGATGGACAGTGGGCTAGGCCTAACATAAGAGGAGAACCTCAGTTTAGGTGGCATTTGGGAAATTGCACAACACTTATTTCTTCTCAAATTGCTTTCCTTTACAAAATAATCTATGCCTCCCCGCCCTGGACATTTTCCATTGATGCTCTATGGGTGTGAATGATGGAACACTGTGATAACAGAAGACTCAAAATTGCAGGTGACCCAAAGTTCAACATAGAGATGTATGATAAGTGTAAGAAAGTAGCTGCCTTTCATGAACAATGACTTATATATAAGAAGTTAAGTAAAAAACATTATCAAGGACATGTGCCAGGAGAACAATAATGCCTGAAGGTTGCACTGATATCATAAAAATAGTAAAGAAACAAGAGAAAAGTCTCCAGTGTTTGAGATAGTCTATATAAAATTTATGACTAGATGTGGACAGAAGTTCTAAAGCCCCTGAGATGTTGCAATGTTTCAGCCCTGGAGGAACTGTTTACACTGAGAAGAACATGTGAGGCAGCTAGGTGGTGCAGTGGATAGAGCACTAGGCCAGGAAGTGGAAAATCTGAGTTCAAATCCAGTCTCAGACATTTACTGGTTGTGTGTGCAAGTCATTCAACCTCTGTCTACCTCAGTTTCCTCAACTCTAAAATGGAGATCGTTGTAGAACATGCCTCTCAGGCTTGTTGTGAGAATCAAATAACTATTTCTCAAATAAACTATTTGAGAAGTGCTTAGTGCAGAACTGGAACATAGTAGGTGCTTAATAAATGCTTGTTTCCTTCCCCTATACATTTATTGAAGTATTAGAGAAGGGATCTTGTAAGTTAGTGTATATCAATTCAAGAAATCTCTTATTGTTATAAAGTTGTTATATTAATATTTTTGAATAGTGGGCCTGTTATCCCTTCAAATCACATCACAGTGCTGGATCTCTTTGCTGTTTCTAAGTAAGGTTGACACCATGGCTTGGACTGTTATTATCCGTTTGATGGCTATTCTTCGTGTAAAGAAATCCATTTTGTTTGATATTGAAGGATTAATTTTCTACACTCTTATGGACCTTAATTGATTTTTTTCAATTAGCAAGCATCTTTCCTCTCTGTCAATGAATCAATCAATCAACAATAATTTATTGAGTGCTTATACCATCTGCCAGAAAAGATGAAATACAGTCCTTTTTCTCAAGGAGCCCACAGTACAATGAGGGAGACAAGATGTAAACCACAAGATACAAATAAGATGTATCCAGGATAAATTGGAGATAGCTAGTAAAGGAAAGACATTAAAATGAAAGGGGCTCAGGAAAAGCTTCCTGTAGGAGACAGGATTTCAGCTGGGACTTGAAGGAAGCTGGGAAAGGGGGAAATGAGGAGGAAAGGCATTCCATGTATGGGAGGGAGCAACCAATCAAAATGACTAGAATTAGGAGATGAAGAATCTTTCTTATTCCCACTCCCCTGTTCCTCAAACTAGAAAAGAGAAAAACAAAACCTTTGCAACAAATATACACAGTCAAGCAAATCACATTCTCACTTTGGTCATGTTAAAAAATGCATATGCATTCATCTTTCATTGCTAAAGAAGACCATGCCATCAGAGAAATGATGACATGACTTGCACTTGACTTTGTTTTGAGTGAGGGAGGGTTGTGCAGGTCACCAGCCTCACTTCTCCTCCAGAGCCATCTGAATCCAGTGACCAGATATTCATCAGGATGACTGGAGATGACCTAGGATAAGGCACTTGGGGTTAGGTAACTTGCCCAAGGTCACACAGCTAGTGAGTGTCAAGTGTCTGAGGTGAGATTTGAACTCAGGTCCTCCTGAGTCATTATGCATATTTAGGTAGGAAGCATTCTCACCATTCCTATGGAATCATGGTTGCTCAGTATTGGTCAGAGTTTTTAAGTCTTTAAAAATTATTCATTTTAATAACGTTGTTGTTATAGCAGAAATTGTCCTGGCTTTGTTCATTTTACTCTGTATCAGTTCAAAGTGAGGTTCTAGTGATGTCTATTTCCCATCCATTTTTATATCATCTTTTACTTGCATTCCCCAAATGTATAAAATAAAAATCTCTCCATACAACCATTTCTTTCCTTGCATAAACGTGAAAACCTAACAAAACACCTCTACCTCTCCATCTTATTTGACTCTCTTTAACATCATAGTTCTTACGGCATGCTTATATCAATCACAAACACTTCATCCTTTTCCAGTTGTTTTCTTGTATTACCTATTTCTGTATTTCTAGGTTTGATTTCAAAATTTCTACACAACTCTAGTCTTTTCATTAGGAATAACTGGAAATCCTCTTTTTCATTAAAGGTCGGTCTTTCATAGAATTATACTGAATTTTGCTGGGTAAATTATTCTGGATTGTAAAACTCTGTCATTGGCTTTTGGAATATAATATTCCATGATTTTCACTCCCTAATGGTGGCACCTGACAAATCTTGTGTGATCTTGACGTTTGTTTCTCAGCACTCAGATTCTTTTGAGATATTTGTAGTATTTTTTTCTTTGACCTGGAAGCTCTGGATTTTGTCTATGACATTTCTTCTTTTCATTTTGAGATTTCTCTCAGGAGGTGATTAGTAGATTCTTTTTTTTAAATTTTTTTTTTTTATTTTACCCTCTGGTTCTTAAAGATCTGAGGAGTTTTATTCCATGACTTCTTGAAATGTGATATTCACAGCATGACTTTTTGGTAATTTAATGACATTTTTCATGCTTTTGACTTTGTTCTTGTGTCATATGGAGTAATTAATAATTAATTTTATTTGGTCCATTCTAATTTTTAAATAATCTATTACTTGGGAAATCTGTTACTCTTGTTCCTCATGTTTCCAAGTCTCTCCATCCTAGCTCTTTTTTTCATCTCAATTCTTTCCTCTCTCATTCTCATTTGATTTACAACACCATTTAAAATTCTTGAATTATTTGTTCTGTGGATTCTAATTGATCTTGTTAGAAAGCTGTGTTTTTCTCTAAGGTTTTGCTCCTAGATTTTTTTGAGTTATTTTGATCTTTTGTGTACGTATCTTGAGCATTAGTGATCTCAATAGCTCTATTTACTTTTTATTTAGTCATTCTTCTAATGGTCTGTTTTGAGAACCCTATTTTGCTGGGCTGTCTTTCAGGTCTGAGTCCGCAAACCCAGCCCCTCTGGGAATCCCCATCCTCTTGAGTTGCATTTCTGGGTGGGGGACTGGCTACTGGTGGAATTTTTGATTTAGTCTTGGAACTATGAGTTTCTTTCTTTCTCTTTCAATTTTCAGATCATTCCTTGGTTCATAATTCTTAGAGTAATTGTGAGAGGAACTGCTTCCTTATACTCTGCCATCCTGACTCCAATTCATGCCTATGAATTTAGAATCAGAGGATGTGGATTCAAGGTGTGGTTCTATCTATAGAACCTTTAATAAATTAGTTCTTGCATTGAAATTCCATGATTCTAAATTACTTCCCCCACTCTAGAACTCAAACATAAAATGAGGGGAGATTAGAATAGATAATCTTGAAAGCCCAGTCCAGCTCCAAATCTATGAAGCAGACAAGGAAACTTTAGCTTCAAATGAATGACTTCAGTTCAGGAGGAAGACCGCTGACCTTTCTTACTTTGTGTCTTTCACAACAATAGTAAGTAAAAGACACAATTGTTCTGGAATTTTAAATTAACTTGGCTTAAAAATCATATGTGAACACCTTGTTGAAAGAGTGGGTCAAAGTGTACATGTTAAAGGATTTCATAAACAATGGCATACTATGTATGTTGAATTTTGTTTTCTTTTCCTTTGCTCTATATCTTGGTACCCCTTTATTTATTTGAAAATGTGAATTAGCCCCTTTGCTTTGGGATAACAAATATACCCATATCTTTTGTCAGTTGTTCTGGCCTTTTAAATAGGCACTCTTCTATTATTAATATATACTAATTATTAAATTACATTAATTCAAAACAACTGAGGCAATGACATCACTATAGATCTCAACTATAAAATGCTTTCTCTTTCCCCAGATCTCTTTCTTTTTTCCTTCCTTCCCTATTTCTCTTCCCTTTTCTATTATTTTCTTCTATTTTTTATTTTCTCCCTCCTTCCTTTCCTTCCTCCTTTCCTCTCTTTCTCATTTCCTCTCTTCTTTTCCTCCCTCCCTTCCTTATTTCCCTTGTCCTCACTTTTTCCCTTCTTCCTTCATTCCTCCCTCCTTTCTCCTTTACATATAAAACATTGTTATCACAATTCCCTCCTGAGATCTAGACTCTATCATTCTGTTGGCTTTGCTGCAAAACCCAATTCCTGGTGGTGGCAAGAAAGGAGATAGGTATAATTTGGAAAGTCTCTAACCAAGGACATTGCTGTATGTCATAGAATATCAACAACAGCTCACATATCTGTTGAGTTTTAAGATGGAGACAAAGTGCTATCCTTACAGTACCCCTAGAGACAATTAGAGCACATGTTAATGTCTCCATTTTCTGGGCTAGTTGATCCATCATAGGATGATAGATTTAGAGCTAGAAGAGACCTTTAAGGTCTCTTTATTTTACAGATGAATCCTTTTATTCCCTTTATGTTACAGATGAAGAAACCTAGGTCCAGAGAAGTCAGATGACTTACCCAAGGTCATACAGATAATAAGGGACAGAACCTAGATACAAACCCAGGTTCTTTGACTCCCAAATGAGCATTCTTTCTTCTGCTTTCCATCTTATTGCTTCATTTGAGTTTACACAATGAATTCCCTTTATAAGATGAACAGTATAAGGTGTTTCATCTCCCTTCTTCCACTGTCTCTGCTAAAATCATCTTGATTGCAAGGCATATTAATTAGTATCTGAATGGACAAGTAGATTTTTCAAGGTTGGATTTTTTCTCTTTTCTCTATTTCTTTCTGACCAAGTCTGTCTTTTCAGATGAGTTTTGAAAAAAAATATCATGAATAGAAAGGCCTGTTTTCCCTCATTACTGAAACACAATAGTGTGATCTCTGCTGCTTGCTCTTGGCAGGGATGAATCATCATTCAGACCAGGAATAAACCTTCAAAGCTTATTCAATGATCCAGCTAATCTAATGGAGACAAATCTGTCTGATTTCTCTCAATTATGTCATTGCTGTGTACATCGTAATAGCTAATACCCATTTCCCCCCTCTGCAATAACATAAAATTTTATTTTAGACAATAAAATTCAATTTATTTCCTAAGCACTTTTGCACAAAAAGAAAGCAAGCAAGCAAAATGTATGAAGCAACATCTCTTTGTGTTGTATTATATGGAGCATGGGCAGTTTTCTGTGATGCTATGCTCAGGTTACAAGAGAATGGGTAGGGAATTAATACCTCTAGTAAACCAACCATTCGGGTTGATGGAGAAGGAATTAAAACCCTAAATAAAACTTACAGGACTTGACCCTTTGCTTGAGTAAAAGAGAAATCAACTTATTTCATGGATTATTTGTCTTTTTTCTTAGATTATCAGTAAGCCAAGGAATATAAAAAGTTGGGACTGGTCCTATCCGAAAATGGAATTCCTTGTTTTGAGGATCAAATGATGGTAGGGATGTAAAGTATCCTGCAAACTCTAAAGCATTATAACAATCCAATCCATGATCAGAAATAGTAATAATAAAAACCAAGCAAAAAGACTTTTATGGTTAACAGCTTGACTGCGGGCTTCTAGATGGAACATGTTCACTGTAAAATATGATGATTCTTTGGGGCCTTTCTGAAACACACTACCTCTTCAGAATGAAAGCTGCTAAGAGCAATTGACTTTCTGTGGCACTTTTTAATTAGTAAACTACGTCAGCCACTACAGTTGCCTTATGTATCCAGATGTATAAATATATTTATTCTCATTTTTCAGATGAGGAGACAAATGCTCAGACAGCACTGTGACTGGCCCAGGGTCACACAGTCAGAAGTCAATCTGGTTGTCAGATCCAGATCTATGGATCTTGCCTTGAGGGACCCTGACTCTGTATTAAGTTAGTAGTCTGTGTGAAACTGATAAGCCTCTCCTGCCTGATATTTATTTAGGTAATGCACTACATCCTGTGTTTATCCATGGATGGAGATTGCAATGGGAAAGGTAAATTTAGGCTCTCTGGTGACATTTATTACCTCAATAACCTTAGACAACACAGTCAATTCAATAAATGTCTATTTAATTGTTTACCCTATACATTCCCCTGACCTCTTTCAACTTCCTTTTATGTGTGTGGTCTTCTCCTATTAGACTGGAAAACCCTTAAGGATAAGGGCTGTCATTCTATCTCTTATTTTTATCTCCAACACATAGCATGGTGCCTGGCATATAGTAGGTACTTAATAAATGTTTATTGATTGACTGCTAGAAATAAAAACTCGTACCTAACAAACAAAATATTTTTAAAAATTGCTTACCCTGTTTCAGACACCATGCAAGGCTATGAAGATACAAAGATGGTCCCCACCCTCAGTGAGCTCATATTCTCCCCAGGGGTGTGTGATATTGACAGTAGTGAAGAAATGTGCCATGGTGAAAAGAACACTATTGGATTTGGTGCTCAGAGACCAGGGTTTAAATCTTGTTTCTGTCATTTTCTGTGTGACCTTGGGCAAGTCACTTCTCTGAGGCTGACTTTCTAGACCTCAGTTTCCTCATTTGTAAAACAAAGGTGTTAGACTAGATGACCTCTGTTATCCCTTCCAGTTCTAGTTCTAGTATTCTTTGATCCACAAAATGAGATGATTGAACTACATGACCTCTGAGGTCCCTTTTAACTCTAAACATATCACCCCAAATTACACAAAGTAATTTGAGGAGGGAAAGAACATCGGGAACTGAAGAAGGGGATTAGGAAGGCTTTGTAGATCAGGTTTCCTCAGCTTTCTCCGCTGTGAATAATAATACTTGTACTACTTTACTGACAGGGTTGTACCCTTGATATACTTTAAAGGGCCAGAGAAATAGGATGCCAATATTATTACTGTGGTTGTTATTAGTAGCTTTTAGAGTGAGTAACGGGGCTTTAGAAAAGCACAAAAGAGTCATAATGTTTTACCATTCTAACCTTTTGAGAGCTGCAGCCAGTCTGTTCATCATTAATATTTGCTTTTCCTGCTTATTCTCCTGGTATGGGGAAAAGGTGTGGTATGTAAAGTACAGAATCATAGAGCCCTGAACACAGATTCAACCATAAAAACCATTTGCTGTCTCTCAAAATCTCAAATATAAAGGTACTTGATCTTCATCCGATAAAAGGTGTAAATATTCTGGTCTTTTTCCCCTTTATTCAATGTTTTTCCCTGTTAATAATTCTAGCTACATGGAAGCATTGACTTAAGGGTATCCCGAATTTTCTCTGAAATTTGTCATTGGTGCCTGTTCCTGTAACACCAACAACAAGGTTTTTCACATTTCTGGTCATTTGGGCAGATAGATAGACCATTGACTATCTAATTTCAGTGGTCCCACCTCCCTAGGTACAAGTAAATTATAAGGCCATCAGATACAAAAAACTGTGTTTGGATTTTGGTGATACACACCGAACATCATAGTTATCTGGGGATGTTTTGTTATCCTGCTAGATTGTAAGCATCTTGAGGCCAGGTTCTTGCAGCAACAGTGTAGGGGACAAAGCACTGTTTAGATTCAGGCAATTTGACTTTGCGTCTGCCACTTACGAGCTTGGGAATTCATTTAAACTTTTAACCTCTGTTTTTCTCTCCTATAACAAGGGTTTGTATACTAGTTATCAAAGAATCAGAGATTTAGACCAGGAATAATAATAAAAACGATAGCTTGCATTTCTATGGAGCTTTAAAATTTGAAAAAGTGCTTTATGTGTGTTATCTCATTTGCTCCTTACAATTACCCAGTGAAGTTAGTTCTACTTATCTGGAAGGAGCCTTGGAATTCACTGAGTCCATCCCTGTCATTTTATATTTGAGGAAACTGAAGCCAGAGAGTTATGTGACTTGACTAGGACCACATAGTAAGAGGCAGAAGTCAAACCAAGGGTTTTCTGGCTGAAGCTCTAATGGTCTCTCTCCACTCCGTTAGGCTGTGTCCCTCCTAACAAGATTGTGTGTAAGTAAAGTGCTTTGTCTACATTATAGCTCTTTATAAACATGAGCTATTTATTATTAGGGCTGGAAATAGAGCTGGAAGGCACTTGGGAGTCTATCTCGTCTTACCCTCTCATCTTACAGATGAGGAAACTGAGGTTAAGAAAGGCTAGGGTAATGCCCCTCAGCATCACACAGGTAAATGACAGAGTTAGGATTTGAGCATAGGTCCTCTGACCCCAAAGCAGAGGTTTTTGTGGGGTCTTTCATAAGATTTTAGAGATCATCCAGACCAACCTCCTCATTTTGTTGTTGTTAGGTCATTTCAGTTGTGTCTGACTCTTATTGACCCCATTTGAGATTTTCTTTGCAAAGGTGCTGGAGTGGTTTGCCATTTCCTTCTCCAGCTCCTTTTCTAGATGAGGAAACTGAGGAAAACAAGGTTAAGTGACTTGTCTAGGGCCAGCTAGTAAGAGTCTGAGGATTTGAACTCAGGAAAATGCATCTAGCACCCTATCAACTTTGGCACTTAGCTGCCTCAACCATCTTATTTTACAGAGTAGGAAACTAGGTTTATATTTTAGGTGACAGCTACAGTGGCTTGGTAGATAGAGTGTTGGACTTGGAGTCAGAAGGACCTAAGTTCAAATCCTTTCCCAGACAGTTGCTACTTGGGTGACCTGAGGCAAGTCATTTAATTTCTGCCTGCCTCAAATATCTTATTTGTAAAAGTCAGATAACAGCACCTGTCTGTTTTGGGTTATAGTGAGGATCAAATGAGGTAATATATACAAAGCATATCAAAATTGCTTCACAAACCTTAAGGTACTAAAGAAACTTTAGCTATCATCATCTTCATCATCATCATCCCCCTCCTCATCCTTGTCATCATCATCATTTTGCATGACACTGGAAAAAATGGTTGTTTATTGATCATTATTTTAAAATCATACATTTACAATGTAGGAAGAGATCACAGGGATTATTTGGTATAAGCCATACCTGAGAAAGAATCCTTTCTAAAAACTTTCTGAAAAGTTTGGTTCCCCCAGACTTTGCTTTCGGTAAGAAGAAACTTCCTCCATTCTGGGGCAGCATATTCATTTCAAAATAGATTTAATATCATAAATAAAACAGTGACAAAATAATTCACAGATTTAGAATGACAAGGGACCTCAAAAGTCATGGAATCCAGCCTCCTAATTTTACAAGTAAGGAAATTGAGGCACAGAAAGGTTAAGTCGCTTGACTGAGGTTGCACAGGGTAGTAAGTGTCAAAACTGGGATGAAAGCCCTAGGTGGGTCCTGCAACTTAGAATCCATTGAATGCTCTTTCAATGGTACTAATCATTAAGAGCTTTTCTCTTTGTCAAGACTAAATTGACCTGAATTGGGCATACAACAAAAAAAGGTAGAAAAAGAACAAATTGAAAATCCCTAATTAAATACCAAATTAGAAATACTGAAAAGCAAAGGAGAGATTAATAAAATTACAAAAATTAAGAAAACTATTGAACTAATAAGTAAAACTAAGAGCTGGTTTTATGAAAAAAGAAAAACAAAACTGATAAAACTTTGGTCAATTTGATTAAAAAAAGAAAGAAGAGAATGAAATTGTCAGTATCAAAAATGAAAACGGTGAATTCACCTCCAATGAAGAGGAAATTAAAACAATAATTAGAAAATTTTACCCAACTGTATGCCATTTCAAGAACATGACTATTTGGGAAAATTGGCAAAGAAGGAATGCTACCAAATTCTTTTTATGAGAAAAATATGGTGCTGATACCAAAACCAGGAAGAGCCAAAACAGAGAAAGAAAATTATAGAATAATTTCTCTAATGAATATAGATGAAAAAATTTTAAATAAGATAATAGCAAAAAAGATTACAGCAATTTATCATGAGAATAATATACTTTAATTAGGTAGAATTTATACCAGGAATGCATGGCTGGTTTAATATTTGGAAAACTAACAGCGTAATTGATCATATCCACAACAAAATTAACAGAAACCATGCAGAAAAAGTTTTTGACAAAATACAACATGCATTCCCATTGAAAACACTGGAGAGCATAGGAATAAATGGAGTCTTCCTTAAAATAATAAGTAGCAGCTACTTAAAACCATCAGCAAGCATTATGTGTAATGGGTATAAGCTAGATGCATTTCCAGTAAGATCGGGGGTGAAACAAGGATGTCCATTATCACCACTGTTATTCAGTATGGTAGTAGAAATGTTAACTTTAGCAATAAGAGAAGAAAAAGAAATAGAAGGTATAAGAATAGGTAAAGAAGAAACTAAGTTATCACTCTTTGCGATGATATGATGATATACTTAGAGAAACCTAGAGAATCAAGTAAAAAATGACTTGAAATAACAAACAACTTTAACAAAGTTACAGGATGCAAAATAAACCTACATAAATCATCTGTGTTTCTATATATTACTAACAAAGCTCAACAGCAAGTGATAGAAAGAGAAATCCCATTTAAAGTTACTGTAGATATTATGAAATATTTGAGAGTCTACCTGCCAAAACAAACCCAGGGACTCTATGAACACAATTACAAAACACTTTTCACACAAATAAAGTCAGATCTAAATAATTGGAAAGATATCATTTGCTCATAGGTAGGCTGAGCTAATATCATAAAAATGACAATTCTATCTAAATTAATATTCAGGGCTATACCAAACTTCCAGAAGATTATTTTATAGAACTAGAAAAAAATATCAAATTCATATGGAAGAACAGCCCAAAATATCAAGGGAATTAATGAAAAGAAATCCTAGGGAAGGAGGCCTAGCCATACCAGATCTTAAATAGAGGAGCAATCATCAAAACCACTTGGTACTGGCTAAGAGGTAAAGGGGTAAATCAGTGGAATAGGTTAGGTACACAAGGCACAGTAGTCAATGACTATAGGAGTCTATTGTTCGATAAACCCAAGGACCCCAACTTCTGGGATAAGAACTCACTGATGACAAAAACTGCTGGGAAATATGGATAATAGTGTGGCAGAAACTGGGGATAGACAAATGCCTGACACCGTATACCAGAATAAAGTCCAAATGGTAACATGATCTAGTTATAAAGGCTGATACTATAAACAAATTAGGGGAGCAAGATATAGTTTATTTGTCAGATTTATGGAGAATGGAGGAATTTATGACCAAACAAGAGATAGAGAACATTATGAAATACAAAAGTGGATAACTTTGATTACATGAGATAAAATGTTTTTGCACAAACAAAGCCAATGCAACAAAGATTAGGAAGGAAGCAGAAAACTGGGAAAGAATTTATAGAAGTAGTATCTGTGATAAAGGCCTCATTTCTAAAATATGTAAAAAACGGAGTCAAATTTGCAAGAATACAAGTCTTTCCCAATTGATAGTCAAAGGACATGAACAGGCAGTTTTCAGAGAAAGAAATTAAAGCTATCAATAGTTGTGAAAAATGCTCTAAATCAGTATTGGTTAGAGAGATGCAAATCAGAACAACTCTGAGGCACCACATTGCACCTATCAGATTGGCTAACATGACAAAACAGGAAGATGAGAAATGTTGGAAAAGATGTGAGAGAATTGGAACATTAATTCATTGTTAGTAGAGCTGTGAGCTGGTCCAATCACTCTGGGGAGCAGTTTGGAACTATGCCCAAAGGGCTATAAAAATGTGCATACCTTTTGACCCACCAAGACCACTTCTAGGGCTGTATCCCAAAGAGATTGTACAAATGGGAAAAAGACCTACATGTAAAAAAACATTTATAGCAGCTCTTTTTATGGTGGCCAAGAACTGGAAATCTAAGGGATGCTCATCAGTTGGAAAATGGCTGAACAAGTTGTGTTATATGAATGTAATGGAATACTATTGTGCTGTAAGAAATGATGAATAGGAAGACTTCAGAAAAACTCAGAAAGACTTACATGATGCAGTGATGCTGAGTGAAGTGAGCAGAGCCAGGAGAATATTATGCACAGTAATAGCCAAAGTGTATGAGGACTGTTTTTGATAGACTTGGTCCTTCACAGCAATGCAAGACCTAAAACATTTCCAAAGGAAGTAATGCCATCCACATCTAGAGAAAGAACTATAAAATCAGAATGCAGAATGAAGCAAACTATTTTCTCCTTTGTTATGTTTTGTTTTTCTCATGGTTTCTCTTATTCATTTTAATTCTTTTGTGCAACATGATGAATGTGAAAATATGTTTAATAGGAATGCCTGTGTAGAACCCATATAAGATTGCTTGCTTTCTTGGGGAGGAATGGAGGAGGGAGGGGGAGAAAATTTGGATCTTATGGAAGTGATTGTTGAAAACTGAAAACAAATAAATTAATAAATTTGGGGAAAAAAGACTAAATTGACATCTTTGAAGTTTCTACCCATTGCTCCTTATTATGTCTTTTAGGACCAAACAGAACAAATCTATTCCTTCTTTCACTTGATCCACCTTTGTATACTTGAACTGAGGGCTTGAGTTTGAATTCAGACTGTTCTACTATGTGTGACCTTGGATCAATTACTTGAACTTTCTAGGTTTGTTTCCTCATTCAAAAAATAAAGGGTTGGATTAGATGATCTCTACAGTTCCTTTGTGCTTCATGTCCAGGATCCTATGATCCTTCAGATGTTTGAAGATGGCTATCATTTCCTTTCTAAGTCTCTACTTCTTCAGACTTTCTATACCTTGTTTGTTATATGGCACAGTGACCAGAGTGCTGGATATGGATACAGAGGACCTAGATTCAAATCCTTGTTCTGCTTTTCTGTGTAACTTTAGTCAAGGGACCTAACTTCTCCATGCCTCAGTTTCCTCATCTGTAAAATGAATGAGTTGAACTAGGTGATGACCATAAATCACTTACTAGATTTATTAGATGCCTTGGGCCAGGCATCATGGCCAGATATAAATATAAATTGTATATATATATATTTATATACATATAAATGCATTATATAAATGTAAGTAAACAAGATGGGGAAGTTAGATGATTCAGGATGACCAGATGACCAGGAATTGGAAGACCTGAATTCAAATCTGGTCTCAGACACTTGCTAGCTAGGTGACCCTAGGTGAGTCACTTAACCCTGTTTGCCCCAGTTTTCTCATCTGTAAAATGAGCTGGAGCAAGAAATAGCAAACCACTCCAATATCTTGGCCAGGAAAACCCCAAATGGGGTCAGAGAGTTAGCCATGATCCAAACGGCTGAACAACAAGAAGCAAAATTGTCCCTGTCCTCAATAAGCTTACATTATAATGAAGGAAGACAATATATAAAGGGGTTGTGGGGCAGGAAATGTGCACAGTGATATGGTTTGAAAATGGCCAGGAAGTAACATAGAGACCTGCTTCTGGATCAGATAAGGCAAAAGGCAACACAGCAGAGGTAAGGTTCCAAGGTTGGAATTAGGTTCTGGTGAGGTGGGAATGACTGTGGCTGGAGCATAGACAACCTCATTTATAAATAGCCAGGAAGGCTTCTTCCTTCTCTAAATCTATGACTCATCAACTGTTCATATTTCAGGAGCCAGCAAAGAAGCTTCTTCTACTCACCTCTGTACACCCTACAACTTATCAATGTTCCTCCTAACATTTAGCATCCAGAATTGCAGTGGAAATTCCATGTAGGGTCTGACCAGGGTAGAGGATAAGATGATTCTTCCCTAGACCTGGACATTCTGCCTCTTATATTGTAGCCTATTATAGCATTGGCTACCTTCCTCTCTCTCCCTCCCTTCCTCCCTCCCTTCCTCCCTCCATTCCTTCCTTCCTTCCTTCCTTCCTTCCTTCCTTCCTTCCTTCCTTCCTTCCTTCCTTCCTTCCTTCCTTCCTTCCTTCCTTCCTTCCTTCCTCCCTTCCTCCCTTCCTTCCCTCTTTCCTTCCTCCCTCCCTCCCTCCTTGTCTCCCTGCCTGCCTGCCTTCCTACCTTCCCACCTTCCCCTCCTTCCTTCTTTCTCTCCTCCCTCTCTCCCCTCCAGCATCCCTCTTGCCACCTCTTTCCCTTCCTCCTTCTCTCCTCTCTTTCTCCCCCTTGAGATTATCAAAAAGAAGGGAGAAAACAACGAACGAACAAAACCCTGCAGCATTGTTGAATGAGGTTGCATTGAATTTCATGATAGTTTCTGCTTGTGAAAAGATTTCCTCCATGATCATGTTTTTCTATGGTATTTCCTTTCCTTCTTTAACGATCTTTGAAACTTAGAGATTTGCCATGGAATAACAAATGTGGGTAACTGCAAATGCATGCCCCTGCCACTTGAAAGCTACCTTCCATCTACTCTATATATACCTATTTATATACATCTCCTCCTTTGGAATGTAAGACCCTTAAGGAGAGAGATTTGTTTTTGCATTTTCTTTGCTTTCCTAGCACTTAGTGCAGAGCCTGGAGCATACGAGCATGCAATAAATGCCAACTGGTTGATTAAAGTAACGATATAGCTCCTGTAAGTATGTTTTACCTGGCTTTTGATACCAGCCATATTCTTTCTTTTTTTTTTTTATGTAAACACATTTTTTTATTCCCTTAAAGCTAGCTGAAGCTAGCAAACTTGTACATACAAAGAGCCAGAAGGTGAATTCTGACTGTCTAATAAAAGAATGACCAGCCTTAAGTATATTTTAGAACAATCCCAGCTCAGGGTCTCTGTGTCACTCAAATTTATGATCTCCATATATGTTTAACTGTATTATGAGAAAGGAATTTTCTTTTTTTTTTTTATTAATTTATTTAACTTTTAACATTCATTTTCACAAAATTTTGGGTTCCAAATTTTCTCCCCATTTGTCCCCTCCCCCACCCCAAAACACCGAGCATTCTCATTGCCCCTATCGCCAGTCTGCCCTCTCTTCTATCATCCCTCCCTTCCCTTGTCCCTTTTCTTTTGCCCTGTAGGGCCAGATAACTTTCTGTACTCCATTACCTGTATTTCTTATTTCCTAGTAGCAAGAACAGTACTTGACAGTTGTTCCTAAAACTTTGAGTTCCAACTTCTCTTCATCCCTCCCTCCCCACCCATTCCCTTTGGGAAGGCAAGCAATTCAATATAGGCCATATCTGTGTAGTTTTGCAAATGACTTCCATGATAGTCATGTTGTGTAAGACTAACTATATTTCCCTTCATCCTATCCTGCCCCCTATTGCTTCTATTCTCTCTTTTGATGCTGTCCCTCCCCAAGAGTGCTGACTTCAAATTGCTCCCTCCTCCCCATATCCCCCCATCCATCATCCCCCCACCCTGCTTATCCCCTTCTCCCCCACTTTCCTGTATTGTAAGATAGGTTTTCATACCAAAATGAGTGTGCATTTTATTCCTTCCTTTAATCGAATGTGATGAGTAAACTTCATATTTTTCTCTCACCTCCCCTCTTTTTCCCTCCACTAAAAAGTCTTTTACTTGCCTCTTTTATGAGAGATAATTTGCCCCATTCCATTTCTCCCTTTCTCCTCCCAATATATTTATCTCTCACTGCTTAATTTCATTTTTTAAGATATGATCCCATCCTATTCAATTCACTCTGTGCTTTCTGTCTCTGTGTGTGTGCGCGCGTGTGTGTGTGTGTGTTTGTGTATGTGATCCCACCAACTACCCAGATACTGAAAAAAGTTTCAAGAGTTACAAATATTGTCTTTCCATGTAGGAATGTAAACAATCCAACTTTAGTAAGTCCCTTATGACTTCTCTTTGCTGTTTACCTTTTCATGCTTCTCTTCATTCTTGTGTTTGAAAATCAAATTTTCTTTTCAGCTCTCGTCTTTTCATCAAGAATGCTTGAAAGTCCTCGATTTCATTGAAAGACCATTTTTTCCCCTGAAGTATTGTACTCAGTTTTGTTGGGTAGGTGATTCTTGGTTTTAGTCCTAGTTCCTTTGACTTCTGGAATATCATATTCCACGCCCTTCGATCCCTTAATGTAGAAGCTGTTAGATCTTGTGTTATTCTGCTTGTATTTCCACAATACTTGAATTGTTTCTTTCTAGCTGCTTGCAATATTTTCTCCTTGACCAGGGAACTCTGGAATTTGGCCACAATGTTCCTAGGAGTTTCTCTTTTTGGATCTCTTTCAGGCAGTGATCAGTGTATTCCTTGAATACTTATTTTGCCCTCTGGTTCTAGAATCTCAGGGCAGTTTTCCTTGATAATTTCATGAAAGATGATGTCTAGGCTCTTTTTCTGATCGTGGCTTTCAGGTAGTCCCATAATTTTTAAATTGTCTCTCCTGGATCTATTTTCCAGGTCAGTTGTTTTTCCAATGAGATATTTCACATTATCTTCCATTTTTTCATTCTTTTGATTTTGTTTTGCGATTTCTTGGTTTCTCACAAAGTCATTAGCCTCCATCTGTTCCATTCTAATTTTGAAAGAACTATTTTCTTCAGTGAGCTTTTGAACCTCCTTTTCCATTTGGCTAATTCTGCTTTTGAAAGCATTCTTCTCCTCATTGGTTTTTTGAACCTCTTTTGCCAGTTGAGTTAGCCTATTTTTCAAGGTGTTATTTTCTTCAGCATTTTTTTGGGTCTCCTTTAGCAAGGTGTTGACCTGCTTTTCATGCTTTTCTTGCATCTCTCTCATTTCTCTTCCCAGTTTTTCCTCCACCTCTCTAACTTGATTTTCAAAATCCTTTTTGAGCTCTTCCATAGCCTGAGCCCATGGTATATTTATTTTGGATGTGTGGGACACAGAAGCCTTGACTTCTGTGTTTCCCTGATGGTAAGCATTGTTCTTCCTCATCAGAAAGGAAGGGAGGAAATACCTGTTCACCAAGAAAGTAACCTTCTATAGTCTTATTTTTTTCCCTTTTCTGGGCATCTTCCCAGCCAGTGACTTGACTTCTGAGTTTTCTTTCCACCCCCACCTCACCTCCAGATCTGCTCAGCCAGTGCTTGGGGTCTGAGATTCAAATGCTGCTTCCCAGCCTTAGGGCTTTGGCGGGGGCTGGGCTGCTATGCAGTGTGAGATTAAGTTCAGGTGCTGAGGTTGGGGCAGGGCCACTACACAGGGCTCAGTTCCCTCAGGGGGTTTATGAGGAGACCTTCAACAACGGATCCAAGCTCCTGCCTGCTTTGGGAGCCCCTGTCTTCTGCTGCCCCTGCTCCTGCCTCCCGAGGGGGCCCGAGCCACAGGGACACCCCACTCCTCTGTCGGCCACCCAAAAAGACTCTCTCACCGACCTTTGTCACTTGTGGGTGGAGGGATGTGTGCGGCTGCCAGAGATTCTGTCCCTGAAGCCTGCTGGGATCTGCTCCTCTCAGTGCCGTGCAGCCAAGGCAGGCCTAGGCTCTGCTCTGGGTCCGGTGCATGATGGACCTTTTGCGTCAGGTTTTCAGGTCTCTCTGGAACAGAAATCTCGTCCACTCCATTGTTCTGTGGCTTCTGCTGCTCCAGAATTTGTTGGGAGTTCTTCTTTACAGACATTTTATGGGCTGTGGGTTTGGACCTAGCATATGTGTGTCTTTCTACTCTGTCATCTTGGCTCCTTCCCCCACCAGCCATATTCTTAATGGACATACCAGCTTGTCTTGGAATTTTTCAATAAAAAAAATGTTATGTGCTAGTAAGTTCCCCTTCTCCCAACCAGCACTCTTTCCACCAAGACCCCATAAATTTTGGAGGAATAGAGTAATCAGACTTTTTCAGTGGTATCCTAAGGCTAGCAAAGTAGACCTAGACTCTATCACCCACTTATTGTGTGCTTTCATGTGACTTCATCTCTTGGATCATGATTGTCCTCCTCTGTGAAACGAGGAGTTTGGACTCAATTCTGTAAGATCCCCTCCAGATCTAGCAGTCTGTATTCCAAGATGCTCTCCAATTCTAGCAGTCTATGGCCTTTATTCTGATTCTCTTTGGTTCTAGCCTTCTGTTATAAAGCTCTAATGTTCTACGTACTTTATACTAAAGTCCTTTCCAGTTCCAGCATTCTATGTTCTAAGGTCACTTCCAGCTCTCTGTACTAAGGTCCCCTTTAATTCCAGCATTCTGTGTTTTAAGGTCCCCTTTAATTCTGGCTTTCTGTGATCTAGCAGTTCTAGCATCCTATGTTCTAATGTTCTTGCTAGCGCTAGCATTATAAGATCTCCAATTGTGACTCCTATGTCTTTCATTCTAAAATTCCTTCCCAGTCTAAGGTCCCTTCCAATTCTTGCATTGTCCAAGCTAAGGTGCCTTCCAGCTTTAGCATTTTATAATATAAGTTCCCCACCAGCTCTAGCATGATGATATCTTCAATTCTTATTTCTATGTCTTTTTCTCTAAAGTTCCTTCCAGTTCTCAGGTTCCTTCCAGTTGCATTCTATGACCTTTAGAGTCCCTTCCAGCTTTAGCATTTTATGTTCTAAGGTCCCTTCTTACATTATGATTTTAAGATCCTTCCAATTCTCACTTCTGTGTCTTTTATTCTAAAGTCCCTTCTAGCTTTAACATTCTGTTTTCTAAGGCCTCAGCTTGCTTTAATATCCCATTCTCTTGCACTGGGTAAACAAGTGAATTAAATAAAAAATGTTTTAAACCCAAATTGCTTGCAGATTCAAAATCATCATAGAAATGATGACTATAGCAGAGGAGGAAAAAAGAAAAATATTTCAGAACACCCTGAAGACGTTCTTTAGGCATTTCCAACAAAGTGAAAATAGGTTAGTGAGCAGGTATAGCACCTGCTGAAGATGTGACAGCATCAGAGTGTTTGGGAAATTCTGAAATAGCACAATCCTAAAGCAATATGGAAATCAGAAAAGAAAACTTTCCCAATTGAATTGTGGAAATGTCACCTGCAGAAATGACAGAACAGGAGGTTACCAGGGAAATAATCATAGTTAGCATTTTGAAAACTTTGGGCCTAATACTGCAGATATTTGAGATATTGTAACAGAAGAGCTTGGCGGTGTGTAGAATACTTATAAGTTTCCTAAGGTTTTTAGCATATGCCAGAAGTAAAGGCTGGTTTTATGACATGGAATCCTCTTACTCCTGCAGGATGACAACACTCTTCTCCTCTATCATAGAATCATGGGATTATAGATCTATAGAACTAAGAGGCCATCTTATCCAACCCTATATTTTACAGATGAAGGGTAGGTGGGTTAAAAAGCATTCCCAAAGTTATACATCGTAAACATTAGTAAACATTAGAGAGTAGTAACAGCAGTAAACATTAGAGAAGAAGGCAGCAGTAAGATGCATCTTCCCAATACATCTTAATGGCAGCTATAAGTAGGATACAGACCAATAGAATGCTTACTCACCATCTTTAAATTAATTCATCCTGATAGAGAAAATCTACTTGCCCTGTAGAGAAGGTAGCTATTTAGTTATGAAAAGAGCATTGAATTGGGAATAAAAAATCTAATTTAAAGGTATAAACTTCAGCAATTTTTTCCCCTCTTGGCTTCAATTTCCTTTGGACTAGATGGATGTTGGATTTATGGTGTGGAAGGGTCCTTCTAACTCCACATCCTATGATTCTGTAGGAACAGAATGCAGTTATCAATTCCATGTAGTGACTTTTCCTGTTGTGGTTTTGATGTATTGTGGGTCAATAAACTAAATGGGAATTTTTGGGGAGTTTTGCAGAAGCTGCAGATGACATGCACAGACCAGCAGATGACACAGAAAAAGTATTTTTACTTAACATTGACCTACAAATAACCTGTGACCAAATACTTAACCCAAATTTTGCAATTAGGTACGGTAAACATCCCCTAAAAGAAAAAGAAAAAAATTCAGACTTCTGCCATATGGAGAGCCAAAAAATTTTAGAGGGATTTTCCCCCATCATGGGGGTGCCACACCCCCAACTCCCTTGATGTGGAAGGGATAAATGTAGTAGAGTCCAGTGGAAAGGATATTCACTAGACCAGGAAGCCATAGACTCCATAGGTAGGTAAAACTTTGCTAAAATAACCTAAGGTTATTTTGCCCTGGCCATTGTTTCCCCTCTCTGGGTCATCCACATAATGAAAGGGTTGAACTAGAGGTTCTCAGAGCTCCCCTGGAGCTTTGGCATTGTATGCATTAATTGATTCATTCATCAAACACTTACTAAATTTCTAACATATGAAATACGTTATTCTAGCAAAGGGGGAAATAGAAATGTAAAATAAAGCATTGTCCTTTTCTTCAAGATACTTAAATTCACAGTATTAACGGTAAAAAAAAAAAAATGTTATCCTCAACATGCAAGATAAGGTTAGTATAGATTCAGTGAAAGTCAAAAAACTCTGAGTATATACTAATGCCCTCCTTTCCTCCCATACTAAGAAGGAAAGTCTTTAATGTCTACTGGAGATTTTGCAGGTTTATAATCCTATCATTTGGTCTGGTGGCATGAAGTGATCATTTTAGGCCTTCTATTTGGTGAAAAGATTGTCAAGTCAGGTGATATGTAGCAGTGGAAAATTGTTTTGGTTGACTCAGTCTTCTTTGGCAAACAGCCTCTCAACGCGTTATCCTTGGCCCTTTCTTTTCTCTTTGCTTTCTCTGAGATGATTTCATTCATTTTCACAGCTTCTACTATCACTTCAAGTCAAATGACTCTCAAATTCCTCTCTTTCTTCTGAGTTCCAGATGCAAATCTCCAGGTGTCTTTAGGACATCTCTGTCTAGATGTATTGCTCTGTCTTATGTCCGAAAACTGATTTTCAACTATTCCACAAACTTCATTTTGATGGATATTGATTTCTGATCTCAAATGTCCCTTTACATCTCCACTGAGGCCTGTAACTTGCCCTTGACTCCTTAATGGCACTACCATCTTCCTGATCTCACAGCCTTGAAATTTTGAAACTATCTTTGGTTTTTTCCTTTCCATCACATTTTTTCTATCTTTGAGTCCTTTGCAATATCTCTTAAATCTGTGTCCTTCTCTGCAGTGAAATTCATTCAGGCCTTAATTATATTTCCTCGTGTATGCATGTCATGTTAATAGTGTTAGGATTGTTTTTTCTGAGAAGTCTCTCTTCTCTTCTTTTCATCCCACACATGGCTGTAAGAAGAATTCCTGTACCCAATTCATAGCCCAGGTCTCTAATAGAATGTTACTCTAGAAGCAAGGTACTCAATGGGTCTACATCTACTAGAATCATGGTTCAGATACCCCACAGTGATGAGCTATGGTAGGCACTCTGGGAATACAGAGAAAATGGTAGATGAATTAAATGATATGGTAGTGATATATACAGAACTTCAGCAGCTGATGAGATAGGGGAGCTGAATGAAAGGGAAGAACCAAGGGTAATTCTAAGGTTGTAAGACTGTACCTCCATGCCTGAAATATTCTCTTTCCTCACTTCTGCTACTTGAAATATCTATCTCCTCCCAAACTTTAGCACAAGTACTATCTCCTATATGAGGCCTTTCCCTGGTCTACTCAACTGTTAGTGCTCTCTCTCTCTCTCCCCCCCAAACCACTTCATATGAACTTTGTATATGGTTTGTACATATTAGTCTGCAGGTTTTTATGTTGCTCTTATCTGGTAGTATATAAGCTCCTTAGGGGCTTGGATTTTTCTACCTTTGTCTCTGTATTCCCAGAACTAGCTTAGTAGACCCTTGATGTTTGTTGAATTAATTTGAATTAAGGAAACAGCACTAAGCCATCCTGTGTACTATTTGATTGTTGCATTTGGAAAGACTGAGCCTTCAAGGTAGGTTCTGCAATATATTTTACCATTCTCAGGACTCACTTCCTCAGGTCTAATTGCAGACTACAGAAACCAGTCAGTTACAAAATGTCACCTTCGCAAATATTTACAAAAAATCTCAGGAGTAAATCTGAATATAGACATGCAGGGAAATTCAGGGCACTTCTTCATAATCTGACACTGAAGTGGGGGTGTACTGGCTAGTGAGATAGCAGTTTCAGATGATCATTTAGGATGGGTAGTCTGAGATAGAAATATACCTGGAAAAGATGCAGAGAAGCTATACCAAGCTGGACATTGATTCAAGAAAGTGCTCCTTGGTAGTGTCCTGACTTGGACAGAATGCCTGGCATCCAAGGATTAATACAATTAGAGCATTTAAAGATGACATCCATAATAGCCAGTAGGAGGATCTAATGGCTAGGTCCTGCTAATGGCAAAGCTCTTTCACCTGGAAAGGGTGAAGCTGGTGGCTTCCAGCTGAGGAACAGGGGAAAAGAGAAGAGTCCTAGAGTGCAGTACTTCTGGGAACTGGGAAGTCAGTTGTGTGAATGGAAGAAGGGAAAGGGGCAGAAGCAGAGAAAGGGTTTGAATCAACAGGCCAAGGCAAGCTCAAGGAGAGAAGCCTTCGGTGTTTCAGTCAATCAGAGTCAATGGGAACTAACTCCACTCCTGCAGGTGTGAGTGTTTTGATAACCTTAGTGGTACACTCCACTGTGCTCCTTAAAGGACTATCACTAAGCTAAACCTTAATCTCTAGTCAGGTAATTAATCTTAGATGTGGGTTGATAATGGACTAACAAAGTATATAAGCAGACATCTGAGACCCTCTTTTAGTAGTTTTCTCATCATTGGAGGTCTTCAGGCAAAGGTTGTGTGACCATTTGTCAAGTACTTGTTCACACTTGGCTTAGACTGAGTGACTTGGGAGATCCTTTCCAACTCCATGAAAATAACTTCCACAAACGAGAAAAGAGTAATGAGACCTTGAGGTCCTGGCCAAGAGAGCAGATGTTTCTATACTTTTGGTGCAGTAGATAGTACTGTAGAGCTTATTGACAGAGCTATCCCTCCTAATTGAAATATCTCAGAAATGTATGGGCAAAAAGCATAGAAGGTGTATATTCTGTTTGTTTTCTCAGCATGGCTTCACATCAGCTGACTGCGTATCAAATGAAACTGTGATGTTGCAATGACACTGGAGATTTCTTTTCTAGAAAGAGATGGTAGCAATGTATTTGACCCAAAGGGGTTTATATGAAGCTGTGTTATAAAAAATACTTCATTCAATGCTCCATCCATCCATTTATATATTCATTCCATAAACCTTCATTAAAAATCTACTAGTATATGTTGAAGTTATTATGCTAGGGTGATTAGGAGAAAATGCAAAGATAAAGAAGATATCTACCTGGCCCTCAAGAAACTTACAGGATGCTAGAGAAATGGCCATCCAGGAGGCAATTTAATACCATCAAGGTGGCTGTAAAACTGAAATTGATTCTACCTACATAGTAGCAGACAAGAACTTGAGAGAGAGTTAAGCAGTGCTTTTAGAGATGGGTATTTTTGTCTTACAAGTAATTTGGAACTGATTCTGCCTTAGAAAATATTCAAACCACTGCTCCAAAAGTATGTAGTAAGTTTCTGTGGTGCCCAGAAGGGGAGGCTATGGGAGATGTAAATTGATGTTTCAGTTGCCCCCAAGAAAAGATTTTCCTTCAGATATCCCCTTGGATATATCTTTAGCCACTGTGAAGGAAATTCTTACCAAAGTCTCTCCCCTGCCTATAGATGTGCTGGATATCTCAGATTGCCACTTTGCTGTGTCGTTAATCATTTGGGACTAAATAGTATTGCAAGAAATGGTAGACATTTTCCCCTTAAATTCTTTAACAGATATTCCTGATATTTTCTTACCTTTTATCTTCCTTTGAGAGTAGGGAGCTGTACTTTGGAATCTGTTGGTCAGTCAGTCACTCAACAAGCATTTCTTAAGTGCTTACTATGTGCCTGGCCCTCTGCTTAGCTCCAGGGGTACAAAAAAAGGTAAAAACATAGAAACCTGCTCTCTGCCTCGAAGAAGCCCACCTTCTAATATGACAATATGCAAAAACTACGTCCATGCAAGAGATATATGGTATAAATAGAAGGTAATCTGAAAGGGAGGGAGGGAGGAGAGGAGAAGTATCAGGAAAGGTGTCTTGCAGAAGGTACAATTTAAGCTGATTCTTGAAGAGGAATAGGGAAAAAAGGAGGCAGAGGTGAGGATGGAAGGCATTCCTGGCTAGAGGATCATCCAGTGTCAAGGCAGTGAATATGAGGATGACCTACCATGCACGAACAACTCTAGAAAGGTCAGTGAAACTGGATTGTAGAGGATGTGGAAGTTAGGGAACTATAAGAAAACTGGAAAGCTAGGAAGGGACCAGGTGGTGAAGGGTTTCAAAAGCTAAACAACAGGCTTTCTATGCAATTTTTGAGATAATAGGGAACCACTGAAATTTACTGAGTAGTAGAACAGTCTCTGGAAAGATCTCCTTGGCTGCTGAGTGAAGAGAGATTTGAGTCAGGATGACTAATCAGTAGCATGAAATGATGAGATCTGTATCAAGGTGATAACTGTGTAGATGGAGAAAACGGGGCAGAGATAGGAGATGTTATGAAGGAAGAAATGGACAAGATTCCCAATGAGGAAATTCTCCTTATCAATGTAGATCAGTAGCTACTCTGTATTTATAGTCTTAGATGTTGCTTTCCCATCTTTCTCTCCAAACTGGTCATACCCGTGCTTAAAAAAAAAAAAAAGCAAAAAAACTTTCAATGGCTTTCCATTACTGAAAGAAAAATTCACATACATTATTTGAGGTGATGTGGGGCATATCACTTTGTTTCTCTGTAAAACTGCCCTTGCTTCCCTCAGAGCTGTTGTATGAAATTAGACTCTGTGTGTATCTAAACCTATATTTTACAGTTGGAAGTTGTGGTAGACAGAAAGAAGTGAAGTCACTCGCCTAGGGTCACACCCACGCATACTTATATGTGTGTACACACATACACAGTGGATAGAGCACTGTGCTGGCTATCAGGAAGCTCTAAGCTCAAATACTGCAGCAAATGCTTTCTAGTTGTGTGACCCTGGGCAAGTCACTTAACCTATGTATGCCTCAGTTTCCTCAAATGTCAAATGGAGTTAACAATAGCATCTCCCTGCCAGAGTTGTTGTGGGGATCAACGAGATAATATCTGTAAAGTGCCCAGCATGGTGCCTAGCACTATATAAATGCTATTATTGTTACTGTATTCACATACATATGTACATACATATATTTGCATGTATATGTGTGTGCATATATGTATGAGTACCAGGCTAAGTTCTAGAGAATTTCAGAGGAAGAAGAAATCATTGTGGGATGGAGAAATCAGGGAGGACGTCTGTAGGAAGTGGTGTTTGGAGCTGAACTTTCTTAAAGAAAGGTTAACACTTTATGGAGGGGAGGTAAGGGGGAAGCAAGAAAGATGAGGAGGTCACTTTGCCACCTGACAAGGAGAGGGAAGAGTATAAATTTACAGGGGATGTTAGGGGGACAATACAAAGAACTGTTTTACAGCAGCAACGGGTTAGTATCAAAGAACAGGAGACAAATGATGACGACCTACCTAGGCACTTTATGTAGTTTTTATACACATACGTACATTAATATATGCACACGTGTAAAAACACATATATGTGCGTGCACACATTTATATTCAACATATCTCTAAAAGCTGTAATTTGATATGTACATATACACACAACTCACATGGACAAAGTCCCAAGCAGAAGACATTCCCTATAGATGAGAAGTTTTCCCATATGTTTTTTTTTGCAGAGGATATTAAGATTTTTCATTATTCTATGTGCATAGTATATATAAATCATAAAACAGTACCTAGTCTGGGGCACTGTGAGCCTCCTCAACGTGATTCACTGTGAATAAAAAGATAAAGCAATTCATTCATACAAAAAAACCCCAGTGGATGTGCACAGTATGCATATGAGAGTAACATAAAGTACATCATTAAGAACATGTATGATCAGAAAAGGATGACTGTGGTAGACACAAGGGATAATATATCATGGACACCCTGTATTCTGCTGGCAGAATCATAACATTATAACATATTTAGAGGTGAAAAAACTTTTTTTTTATTAATTTATTTAACTTTTAACATTCATTTTAACAAAATTTTGGGTTCCAAATTTTCTCCCCTTTTGTCCCCTCCCCCCACCCCAAAACACCGAGCATTCTAATTGCCCCTATGACCAATCTGCTGTCTCTTCTATCATCCCTCTCTGCCCTTGTCTCCATCTTCTCTTTTGTCCTGTAGGGCCAGATAACTTTCTGTACCCCTTTACCTGTATTTCTTATTTCCTAGTGGCAAGAACATTACTCGACAGTTGTTCCTAACACTTTGAGTTCCAACTTCTTTACCTCCCTCCCTCCCCACCCCTTCCCTTTGGAGGGCAAGCAATTCAATATAGGCCAAATCTGTGTAGTTTTGCAAATGACTTCCATAATAGTTGTGTTGTATAAGACTAACTATATTTCCCCCCATCCTATCCTGTCCCCCATTACTTCTATTCTCTTTTGATCCTGTCCCTCCCCATGAGTGTCAACCTCAAATTGCTCCCTCCTCCCCATATCCCCCCATCCATCATCCCCCCACCCTGCTTATCCCCTTATCCCCCACTTTCCTGTATTGTAAGATAGGTTTTCATACCAAAATGAGTGTGCATTTTATTCCTTCCTTTAGTGGAATGTGATGAGAGTAAGCTTCATGTTTTTCTCTCACCTCCTCTCTTTATCCCTCCACTAATAAGTCTTTTGCTTGCCTCTTTTATGAGAGATAATTTGCCCCATTCCATTTCTCCCTTTCTCCTCCCAATATATTTCTATCTCACTGCTTGATTTCATTTTTTTAAGATATGAGCCCATCCTCTTCAGTTCCCTCTGTGCACTCTGTCTCTATGTGTGTGTGCGTGTGTGCATGTGTGTGTGTGTGTAATCCCACCCAGTACCCAGATACTGAAAAGTTTCAAGAGTTACAAATATTGTCTTTCCATGTAGGAATGTAAACAGTTCAGCTTTAGTAAGTCCCTTATGACTTCTCTTTGCTGTTCACCTTTTCATGCTTCTCTTCATTCTTGTGTTTGAAAGTCAAATTTTCTTTTCAGCTCTGGTCTTTTCATCAAGAATGCATGAAAGTCCTCTATTTCATTGAAAGACCAATTTTTCCCCTGAAGTATTATTCTCAGTTTTGCTGGGTAGGTGATTCTTGGTTTTAGTCCTAGTTCCTTTGACTTCTGGAATATCCTATTCCATGCCCTTCGATCCCTTAATGTAGAAGCTGCTAGATCTTGTGTTATCCTGATTGTATTTCCACAATACTTGAATTGTTTCTTTCTAGCTGCTTGCAATATTTTCTCCTTGACCTGGGAACTCTGGAATTTGGCCACAATGTTCCTAGGAGTTTTTCTTTTTGGATCTCTTTCAAGCGGTGTTCTGTGGATTCCTTGAATATTTGTTTTGCCCTCTGTTTCTAGCATCTCAGGGCAGTTTTCCTTGATAATTTCATGAAAGATGATGTCTAGGCTCTTTTTTTGATCATGGCTTTCAGATAGTCCCATAATTTTTAAATTGTCTCTCCTGGATCTATTTTCCAGGTCAGTTGTTTTTCCAATGAGATATCTCACATTATCTTCCATTTTTTCATTCTTTTGGTTTTGTTCTGTGATTTCTTGGTTTCTCATAAAATCATTAGCCTCCATCTGTTCCCTTCTAATTTTGTGAAAAAACTTTTAAGGCCATTTTATCAAGCTTATTTTATAGATGGGGAAATTGAGGCACACAGAGGTGAGGTGGCTTGTGTAGGGATATAGACAATAACTGGCTGAGGCAGGATTTGAATTTGGGTCTTTTTGACTCCAAATCTAATCCCCTATCCACTATGCCATGCTGCCTCTTAGTAACCTTGGAATATTAAGATACCTGAAGAAGACCTTAAGAAGTTGAATATAACTTCTATGAAGGACTCATAAAAGACTATGCCTAAGAATCACAGACAATAAGAAAACTGGAATGAATCGTGTTCTGTATTCAGTGGGCAGAGTGCCCATGAGGATGAGATGATGCATCTGTTGCAGTATTAAAAATAAAAATACATGCACCACCTTCCTCATGGAACTATGGTGAGGAAAGCACTTTATATGTTTGAACATTCTATAAAAGTGTGAGCTGTTGTTATATAGGGGAAAATGATGGCGTCACATAGCATCGAAGGAAAATAGAGCCTTGGACTCAAGGGAACCTTAGACATGTTCTACCTCTGTTCCTGTACAGAGTTCCAGACCAGTGATTGATCAGCCTCTGATTAAGACAGTAATAGAATCCAAGCATCAGCTTTACACAAAGAGTATTCACTTTACTATGAGGTACAGCTTGAGCATTTCTAGAAAGGTCTATTCCTCTTCTCCCCCCTCTCCCCAACCAACATTAAAAACCATCTCACAAAACAAATGCTATTCCATTTGTCTTTGAAAACATTTCTGCCACTGCCAATATGTTGTTGTTGTTCAGACATTTTAGTTGTGTCTGATTCTTTGGCAAAGATACTGGAGTGGTTTGCCATTCTCTTTTCTTTTTGCCATTTCATTTTATGGATGAGGAAACTGAGTGAAATGGGGTCAAGTGACTTGCCCAGGGTCACATAGCTGGTAAGTGTCTAAGGCCAGATTTGAACTCAGGAAGGTGAATCTTCTTGACTTTAGTTCTGTCACTCTGTCCCTGTATCACCTAGCTGCCTACCAATATAGATAGGCCCTAAGCAGTTTTGTACTAAAACATTCACATTTGTGATTCCATGTAATAATCACAACTCACTTTCTTTAATACTTAATTATTTACAAAGAGCTTTCCTTGAAACAGCATCATAAGGGAAGAATGCAGGTATTCTTATCCCCATTTTTCTGATTAAGATATGGGGGTCCAAGGTGATACAATTTCCTCATGATCTCAAGGCTAGTAAAGAGAGGAGTAATAGCTTGAACTCAGATCTTCCGATTCAAGTCCAATATGCTTCTCATCCCTCCATTATAGATTATTCTTCACTCCGCTGCCACATATAATTCTTTCTTGGATTTGGGAGACACTCTGTCTACATTTTCATTCCTGAAAAAAAAAAAAGGCAGAGTTCATTCTTTTCCAGAAGGCAGTGCTGGAGAGTAATAGATTTCTTCAACTTACGGTTTCTCACTTGATTGGAATGCAAGAAAACTTCCTATTTTGCAAGTTTTCATTCCATAATGAAAAATTTGATTTCTATTGACTTGGACATTGGTTGCTATAGAATCCCCCCTCCTTTTCTTCACATATAGACATCTTATTTGATTTGAACCAATACTGAATCACAAAATTGAATCGGAAGGGAATCGGCCTTCTAAAACGGTATTGAATGAATGTATTATGCTAACATATGCTGAACGTAAAAACGGAAAATGCCGCCTTAGAAATTGTCTCGCTTCTACTTCCTTCATTTAGAAGACTGAAAAAGATGAGACTTTATCTTAATAAAATGTGGTATATATGCAGCTGGGACTTGGGTGAAATCAAGATGCATTAGGTGAAATTGACATTAAAAGTGCAATGTAACAGATGGATGCAAAAATGAATTTTTATCAAGATGGTCCATTAGTGTTCTGCAGCCAGGCAGAGAGAAACAATGACCCGGAACAAATCAAGAAGAATGATGCTTGACTTATGCTTCTATGTTCTGAAGTGTGACCCATATTCATAATCTTTAATTAGAAATGCATTTTGCTTCTGGATGATTGGCCAATTTCTAATGGCTTTAGGGGTTGGAAATATTGAGGGGGGGGTTCCATAAAATTTCTGGGTTAAATGAAAATAGAGAAGAACAAAATGGGCCAGCTTGGCATCCCCAGCCAAGCTGCAGGTTTCTCAGCAATGGAGGGAAATCAGTCTGCAAATTGTCAAGGCCAATCAGTAGCATGATTCACCATTAACCTCCAATAACCTTGGGTAACTTTTTGTCATCAATATTTAAAACAAGCTTAGTACAAACCCCATTTTTAACCTTAGAATCTGTACTTCCAGATGATCAAGTTTTTCAGTCTATACTGTAATTGACCCCTAGGAAGAAAGAGGGGGCGGGGGTTAGGGGAGGCAGAAGGCCTACACAGAATTGCCTTCATTTTTCATCATAAACTGGGCCATGAAAGTAGCCAACCAGCTCAAGCGTTGTGCCAAGCCAGTGGGGAAAAGTTTGAGTTTTCAGCACATGAAAAATTTTCAGGCTATTGTGTATATCTTCAGGATACTTAGGATTTGTTGCCAAGGGGATAAGTAGCTCAAATAAGACATTCTCTTCCCCCATTGTTTGTACCCATCATTCAATGACCTCTGGCTGATGTTACAAACATTAGGGAAGATCAGAGACCAAGTCCCTGCTTATGGCTACAGCACCTTCACAGATAAACATAAAAGCAACACAAACATGACATACAGACCCAAAGACACATCAGTAGTAACTGAGTCCCTAAAAACACTTCTTTAAAACTACAAGTTCAATCATGTCATCTGGAGACAGAAGCAGCAGAGAAAGAGGTGGCAGAGAGAGGTCTGAACAGGAGATCTCTTTGCAAATCCAACCCATTTCTCTAGGTTCTGGAAGCTGAGGAAAGACAGATTGTTATTCATATAAAGAAAATCATGTTAACAATTAGAGCTGTCTGAAAGTAGAATAGGTTTTTTTTAAAAAAATCTCATTTGACATGATTATAAATCTAAAACTGGTGGAGTTCTTCATGGGGAGATTGATTGACCATTTGCAGGAATGTTCTAGAAGGGATTCATATTTATCTATGGGTTGGCCTAGGGATAATCTCTAAGGATCCTTTCAACTACAAAATTTTCGGTTCTGGGATCATTAACTTCACCCTCATTTTATTGGTGAAATAATATCTTACATTTATATGGTGTTTTGCATCCATTATCTCATTTAATCTTTGTAACAACCCTGAGAGACAAAAACTATATGTATTTTTTTCTGTTTCTTATGGTGGAGAAAACCAAATTCATAGAGGGGAATGGAGTTTGGTTCAGTTCAAGTCAATACCTATTTATTAAGTGCCTGGAATCTAAGTAAGGCATCGTCCTAGATGTTAGGAGTACAGAGATAGAAATGAAACTATCTCTGACCTCAAAAAGATAGGGGGTGAGAGATACAACATGTACAAGGATTATTATAAAGTGATGGATGATACAGAGAGAATTGGAAAATGGAGAATAGTTTGTGGAGAAAATGAATCCTGAAAGTGAGGATTCTTCAGAAATGAGGAGAGAGTGCATTCTAGGCATGAGGTGTGTGTGTGTGTGTGTGTGTGTGTATGTGTGTGTGTGTGTGTGTGTGTGTGTATGTGTGTATGTGTAGGTATGTATCTTGTATAAATATTCATAGGTAAGAAATGACTTGTCCAGAGTCACATGACTAGTAAATCACAAGTTTTCAAATTCCAGGGATAATATAATATTCTATTTTACTACACAGAAAGGGGAAGCAACTTCCCTAGGGCCTCGTAGCTTGTTAGTGGGGAAGCAGAAAGAACCCTCAATTTAGAGCCTGAGTACCTTGACTTGAGTCTCCATCCACTGATTTTTTATCAGCACCATCTTGGAGGAGTGACTTGTCTATATAACCCAAATTTTCCTTCTGTAAAGTATGGATACTCTATACATCATACAGGCTTGTTAGGCTCAAATGCAATAATACATATGAAGGTCATATGGAATGGTGTTTTTTAAAAAAAGAATCCTCCATTAGATTTTAAGGTTTTTGAGTTCAGAGACAATTTTTCATCTCTTTTTGTACAGTGGCTGGCATGTAGCAGATGCTTAATGAATCTCTATTGAATGTTTGAGTACTCTGGACCTGGAGAGGGGAATCTTGAGTTCTAATCTTATTTTAGACTTATTAGTAGTATGGTTGTGGTCAATTCATTTAACCTCTCAGAGTTTTAATTTCTTCATTTGTAAAGTGGGGATAATGTTTTCAGTACCCAGCTTTCTGAGTGTTGAGGAAAGCACTATATGTGTGAGTCATTAATATTAAAGTAAAATATAATTGTCAATATAACCTGTAACTCAGAACTGGAGTTCAGGGTTTACACAGACTGGACCTCTTACATGAGGCCAAGGAGGCCATATCACTATTATTTTCTTCTTCCTTAAAGTCTTTGAGTCAAGAAGTGTCATTCTGGCTTCTTCCTCTCCTCCCTGAAAATCACAGCCGTTCATCTTTCCTTTCTTCCTCATTTGCCTCTTCGGAAACATTCTGAGTTCTTACTGACCTTTGCAGGATAGCTCAGCACTCCTTCCATGTTAACTCCTTCTCTTTTACATTTCCCCCTTCTGTTTTTATGATAATGTCTTAGGGCTCAAAATTATTACACTGTCCTTTCCAGTTCAGCCCAGTGAGATTTAGAAGAGGTGCTGACTTAGTCTATTTTTAGACTCCGAAGAAATAAAAATGTGATCCATGGTCTTACTCAGTTGTTGGGAGTTGATGACAATATACTGATGAGGAAGCATAGAATTTCACAGTTCAGAAAAGCCTCCTCCTCCTCAATCCACATAAAAAAAGTAAAAACCTACAAAATCCATCCCTTCTATACTATTCCCAGCCTTTTCTTGAGGACCTCTAGAGAGGGGCAACCCACCCTACCAGGAGACAACTCATTCCACTTCGGAAAAGTCCTACTTGTTTGGGAGCTTTCCCTCTCCATAGTGCTTCTAGTTTTGTTCTCTGAGGCCAAAATGAATTCCCTTTCCACATGACAGGTACTTGAAGACCACTATTGTGTCCCTTTTGAACCCTGTCTCCTCTAGGCTAAAATTCTCTGGTTCCTTTTGTTGATCCTCATGTATCATAGACACAAGGACATATGGCATTCTAATATTATTTTTTTCTAAAATATGTTTTCCAGAGCTGAGCACAACACTCCAAATGTGCACTAATTAGGGCAATGCTGAATGTCTGTACAATTTTAATTTTATAATTACTGTACCATATAATTTTCTGGCTCTATTCCCAGCAAGGTACCCAAGTTCAACCAGTGGCCTATGCCACTGAGATGGTAAATGAATGGTTGCCTAGGGGAGGAGTTCTCCAAAACTGGGTGCTTTCAAGGGGAGTTTAGGCAACCACTTATCATAGCCATGGTTGAGGAGATTCTTGGTAAGCAATTCGTTTGACTCAATCAAAGGTGGGTATCCTGCAGCCTTGAGGCCATATGTGACTCTCTAGGTCCTCAGGTGTGGCCCTTTGATTGAATACAAACTTCACAGAACAAATTCTTTTTGATTTGTTTCAGTGAAAGGACAACTCTTGAGGACATAGAGGGCCACATGTGTCCTTGAGGCCACAGGTTCCCCACCCCTGGACTAGGTGATGTAGGCAATTTTGAGTTTCTGTTATTCTATGACTGGGGAATGGAATCTAGTTTCTATGGTCCCTTGTGCACGTCTGCAAACGTAGCTCACTCACTGATGGGACAAGGGGGGCAAGTCCACCAAGAAGTCCAAATTCAGAATGTGAGATTAATTAAGTCTGAGAACTAGGAGCCATTAGAGTGAGAAGGTGAAAGGATGGGCCTGGACTGTAAGGCTTGGGGTCTACTTGGTATTGATGAAAGAGATGACTTGTCATGAACTGAAAGATCTGAAAGCTCCAGAGAACCAGGGAGAACAAGATGTAAGGCAAAAGGATGGCTGATTTCGGGTGGGGCTAGAGCCTGAAGATCTCCAGGCTGAGGGTGAGGGTGAGGGAGGCACCAAGGCCTGAAACATCCATGGAGGTAGCTTGGGGGGTACATGCAGGGAACTGTTGTTTCTGGCTCAGAGGTCTAGGAATTTGGAGCAAGGGTTTTAGAATAATTCTTCCCAAGCTTTGACCAATGGCTTGAAGCTGAAGTGACCCAAAGAACTGACCTAAGAAGTAGTAGAAGAGAAGATTCTGCTTAAATCCAAATACCTATAGGTTAAATTGATGATTGGGGAAACAGATTATAGAAAGCTATACTTGTAGCCCTGACAACCAGTTCCTCAGCTGTGGGACTAGAGGTCAGTTAAGATCATAGCCTGAAGTCAGAAGAGGAATTTGAGGCAGGAGGAATCCAAGCTGAGGCAGCCACTGCTCTATAGCTAGATGAGGACTAGCTTAAAATATAGGATCTTCTGTGAACTTTTCATCTATCAGCATACTCTAACTTCCTTTCCCCTTCCCTTTATTTCTCACTCCCTTGCTTCTCTTTACTCCATATGGGGAAAGTTTTCATTTATGAATTCTTGAAATATAGGTATAAAAAAACCAGGCTTTGACAAAGCCCACTGGGATTCAAATATAGCTATTTGATTATGTCTTTAAACCCAAATCTCTCTGACTCTCACTGAATAGGTCCCAGCCCAAGCCTCTCTTACTCATTGTTTGGGTTTTGATGGCTCAGAGTGAGTGTAAATGGCATTTGTTTCTGTTCTGGGCAGAAACCTGGAGGGTCTTCTCTTCCTAGACTGACTCTTTTGAGAAGATGAACTAGGCCAGCTTTTGCTTCAATTCTTAGCCAGCCTTTAATCACTGGATGGGTGTCATTTAAGACAAACTAAGGCCTAGGAAATACCTTAGATTTAAAAGGCCTACATCTTCCACTGCATCTGGGGCCATCTCCAGTCGTCCTGACCTCTGTCTTACCCCTGGACTCCAAATGACTCTGGAGGAGAGGGTAAAGCTGAGGACTTTTGAGCAGCCCTGCCTCACTTAAATCCAAGTCACTTGCAAAATAAGCCATCACCTTCCTGGTGATTGAGATGAGCACTTATCATTTTTCCATGTCCTCATTGGAAAGAAAAATGGCTCGTTTGGGGGGGAGGGGCTGAGACAGTGACTACAGGGAAAAATCACATCAAAGAGGAGAATAGATTGGTCCACAAAAAGTGTGGGTGATTAAGAATGACTGGCACCAGCCTGCCTGCTCACCAGCTCAATGTAGTGGCACTTCTATAACATATATATTTTATATTTACTTATCTGTGTAGATGTTGTTCAAAAATAGAATGTAAGCTCCTTCAGAACTGGGGCTATTTTGTTTTTTCTCACTATCAATCTATCTACCTTTATAACCCTATCTATCTATCTTTCTATCATTCTATTATCCATCCACCTATATATATACTTTTCTTCCTTTGATCTGTCTATTCATTAGTCTACCTTTCTATCTATCCATCTTTTCTATGTTTGGGTGTGATCTTAATTTCTGTTATGTGAACACCATATTTTTTTTTATTAATTTGGCCTACTATGAAATTATTTTGTTTTGTTTTTGCAACATCACATTGTTAGGTCCACTTGAACTGTTGTGGTTACCTAAAGTTCATAAGTCTTTCATATGAACTCCTATAGAACCATATTTCTGTTTTATACTTGGGAAATTAACTTTTTGAACCCAAATTCAAAATTTTACATTCATCTCTGTTATAATCCATCCTTTTAGTTTGGGTGTATCAAGCTGACCTCTTTAGTCTCTTAAACCCAACCCATCCTGAAACCCATAGATTGGACAACAATAGGTCCCTGCCTAAGCTCTCCTTAATGTCTGGCTTAGAGTGATTATCAATAGTAACAGTTTCTCTTTCTCTCCAAGCTTGATTGAGTTATTTTTTTCTTTTTCTCATTAAAGGGGCTACTCCTTGACTACTTGTTAAAGACACCTGTTCACTGAATGGGTGTTACCTCTCTCTAAGTGAGTACCTGAAAAGGCCTAGCTTCAAAAGGACAAGGTTTCCCATTGCATTCTGGGCCATCTCCAGTCATCCTGATAAGTATCTGGTCACTGGATCCAGATGACTCAGGAGGAGAAAGTGAGGCTGGTGACCTTGCACAGCCCTCCCTCACTCAAAACAAAGTCAAGTGCAAGTCCTGTCATCATTTCTCTGATGGCATGGTCTTCTTTGAAAATGAAGGATGAACACACACACACACACACACACACACACACACACAACTCCATTGTTGCATTGTATGTTGCCCTGTAGTATTTTGAAGGGAATTGTATTTGAAGTCAGGGACTGCAATTCACTTCTTGCTTTAGCTACTTGCTACTAGTGTGACCACAGGCAAATCACCTTCCCTTTCTAGACCCCAATTCCATCATTTGTAAAGTGAGGAGTTGGAGTATTGTTCTCAAGTAGCTAGAGGTTGGTGTAGGAGAATTTAGGGATTTGGGGACTAGCTCTCTATCTACCATACCAGGCTGCCTCTTTGAATGTATTTTTAGGGTATTTAAAAAAATAGTATTTTCAAACTACAGAAATGATTTTCAGGATTTATATGTTTGCTTGTTCCTGCTGAGGTCCATGAGCTTTGCTAGTTTTGTGGTCCATTAAAAATCTGTCTTTGAAGGAAAGTCTTGGGCATACTTCATTGAGGTTCAGGCCCCCAGCCAATTGCCAAAAAACCTTACAAGCCCTGGCCAGGAGGAGGAATTTAGTGAATCCCCGATCCCCTCAAACCCCAGCAGTGCTGAGGAATTAGAAGGCTAAACCACAGGTATGCTGGGCCAGCTTTGGAGAAGTGACTGTTAGGTTTTTCCGTATGAGTATTTTTTATACCTGGGAAATCAGCAAGCTACAAATCAGGTCTTGATTTACTGTTTTGTTGATTATTTATATTTGAAAGAATGACAGAGAAAAATGCAAATGCAAATCCAGATGACTCAGGAGGAGAAAGTGAGGCTGGTGAAATGCAAATTAAACTTAAAAAATGTGTCATGCATCTTTTTTTTTTTCCTTTTGGAGAGCCAGTTGTTAAACATTTTTCAGCACAGTAGAAACTAATAATTATAACTTACATTTTTATATGAGTAGATTCAAATGATTTGCTTAATCAAGTTACCTTAGTCTACTTAAAGTAAATGATAGGATGGTCTATCAATCAGTCTCAGTCATAGACTTTAAGAAGTGCTAAAAGTACCTGGAATTGACATAATGTTGAATAGGAAGAAGGATTGGGATTGGAGGAGGAAACTGGGAGGAGGAAACTTATTACCAAATGAGTTTAGAACCAGGGTATTTTAAGAGATTGAAGCCAACATGATCTTCTAGTATAGCTTCTGGAAAGGAGCTACCTCAGGGAAAGGAGACACGTAGGCTTCAGCCTTGGCCAGGTCTTCTTCTCCTCTCCCCACTCTCTCCCACCTTCTAGCTTTGCTGGGAGGAAAATTTTGTGAGCTTTAAGGGGTTTGGCAGGATTTTGAACCTTTCATCTTTCCAATAGTGTTTTTAGCATTTCTAAATCATCTAAAAGCAGTATCTGTCTGTCTCTACCACAGAATCTACAATGAACCTATTTCAGTTCTTGGAGGAACTCCTTGGGTGTCCCATGAGTGGGAGAAAAGATCATTAGTGAGCTAATCATTAAATATTTATTCAACATGGACTGTGTGCCAGGCACTGTGCTAAGCACCTGGAATACAAAAACAGGCAGAAGACAGTGCCAGTCCCCAAGGAGCACAAATGACCTTTTGCCACATTTGCTCTTGAAGTTTAAACCCATTTTCCCCTGGTCTCTGTATGTACTTGGTTATATTGTATTATGTATCCATATTAGTTCAATCATTCATTAATTTATTCTTTTTTGTGTCTTTATTTGTGCTATTTGTTTATTTAAGACTGGGTCTCCTCATCTTGCCCATACTAGAACTGAAGGGCCTACTCATTGGCCTAATCCCATTATTGAACACCACAAGGCTTTAACTTGCTCTGTTTCTTAGCTGGACAAGTTTGCATTGGGCAACCTGGTGGTACCTCACTACCCATGATTCCCTGTATTGTTGCCAAACTTAGTGGGGACACATGACCTGTATAGGCCACCACAGTTTAGAATTCATGACCTCCATCAGGCTCAGTGATCTGATTGCTCAGATTATAGGTACATGCTGCCATTCCTGACAGTATATACTTATATGTCATAGACTTTTGGGGGGATGTTTTATACCGACTGTTTTTGTTGTACCATTATAATAAATAGGCCTGTCTAAAAGCAACTTAAACATGACTGTCTAAATTGATTCTGATTCTTGGCTCTGTCAGAGGTTCAGACATGATAATAGAGAATCGCCCTTGGAATGCTGAAGGGCTCTATGTAGCATCATTCTAAGACTCAAGAATTGTCTTTGAGAGTGGGAGTTCAGATAAAGATTCTCAGAGCTTACAAAGGCTACAAATGTAAGGTTTTTCATGAGTAAATGAATGAAAAGATATTTATTAAATATTTATGCTGTGTCAAAAAACCATAATAGGCTGTGGGGATACAAACAGAAAAGACAGTCTCTGTCCTCAGAGAACTTCTGTTCTCATAAGAGGAGCTAATAGATGAGTGAGGGACAATAGTTTGGTTTGGAAAGTAACAGTGGATTATGAGGAGAGCCAAAGATTAGATTGGTATATCTTTTGCAGTAGTAATAGGAGAATTGATTGGAATATGTTTCTGAAAATTGAAAGGAAGGGAAGTAGCAGAGGGATAGTTGGCTGATAAGATGGCTGTGGATGTAATGGGTAAGTTACCCACCAATCAGTACAGTGCACCCCTGGGTGGGAGTTCCAGGTAAGAAAATTTAGGTTCTTCATAGAGCTTTGACATGGTTCATTCAAATACTACTAACCTGATTTTCTGGGGTCACACACCTACTATGTTTCTGAGTTAAGACTCATGCTCAAGTCTCCCGACCCCATGTCTAATGCTCTTTCCTTATTAAACTGATCTTTAAAGTTCCTTTAAATCCTATGACTTTACTACTATTAATGACTTATCTATTAGGGTACTACATTCTGCTTTACCAGTGTTTGCACTGGCTATAGAGAAATGAAAAACAGTGAGAATGAGAGGCTTTTATTACATTTGTTGAGAGGAACAAAAATGACATTAAAAAACCCAACATTCAAAGGAGCTTATTTTCCTCCTCTTTCCAATTTTCTCTCCATCAAAATTAAGCCCTCCTGGACTCCCTGGTTCTGGGCAGCCTTCAAAGACAAAGAATCCTTCATGCCAGGTGGAGTTTCAGATTGCCCCCCTCCCTCCTGCAAAGCTCCTCTCACTCTCTGTTCTCCCTGGATATAAATGTTAAGCTTCAGAGAAGAGGAATCAAAGGCTCATTTCCAATGGCGCAGACAGTAATTAAAAGCAAACTCATGGCAAACTCATTCCCATCCTGTGGGTATCTTAGGAAGAAAAATCTATTAAAAATATAAATGTCAAACTCCTTGGGGTTCTGCTCTGTTCATTTCACATAGGGCAGATTCCTAGTGTGGTTTGTATCTTGAGGCGATAGGCATGTTTAGCCCCCAAACCATTCAAAGTTGAAAAGCAAGTATTATGTTGAGCCATTGCCTATCAGAAACTCATGGTGTACTATCAGTGACCAGAATCTTTGGAATGGTTATAGAGGAAGAAGGATCAGATAGAGAGCAGAGCTTAGAGGAGGGCAAAGGCTCAGTTATTCTGCATAAGGACATACATGTATCCATCCCCTTGAAACAGGCAGTAAGCTGGTGTCAACTTCTATGCAGCTGCCAAAGGAATCTTCCTGGAATACAAGTCTGATGATGGCAATTTGGAGAAGCAGCATGGTACCAGGGAAAGGATGCTGGGTAATGTGACAGATGACATGAGTTCAAATTCTGACTCTGCCCTTACCCCTTGTATAATATTGGGCAAGTCACTTCACATCTTTGGGCCTTAGTGTTTCATCTGCAAAATGAAGGCATGAAACTTGAAGGCTCCTCAGGCATATTCTAGCTTTAAGATTAAAATTATGATTGTATGTCACTCCTCTGCTTAGTGGTCTGTGGTTAATCCCTGTTGCTTCTCAGATGAAACATAAACTTCTTCATTTGACATTTAAAAGCTCGTCACATTCTGATTTCAACTTGCATTTCTGGACTGATTTCACATTGTCCCATCTCAAACTAGAGCATTATATTTTCCACCTCTGTATATTTGTACAAGTAGTCTCCATGCCTGAAATGTGCTCCCTGCTTGCCTCATCCTCTTGGAATTGCTATCTTCCTTCAAGGCTCAGTTCACATGCTATCTCCTGCAAGGAAGCTTTACTTGGTCAACCTCATCACAAAATTAGTTAGTGGCAGACCTGGTACTAGAATTAGTCAGATCTCCTGAATGAGAAAAGAAAATTTTTTTTCTATTATAACAATAGCCTCCCAGAAGAAGGTAGGTGGAATAATTATCTGGTGGGTAGAGAGGCAACTGTTTGAAAGCAGGAAGTCAGCAGTCAATCACTCAATAAGCATTTCTATGTTATGTGCCAGGTACTCTGCTGAACGCTGGGGATACAAAAAGAGACAAAAGACTCTCTTCTCTCAAGGAGTTAAATCTGACATGAGAAATAAAAGACTTTAAGAGAGTAGGATAAGAGTAAATGGAGAAGTAAATATTGGGTGTATGGAGCAAATGACCATGGCATCTATGGCAGCTCCCCACCTTCCTAAATGAGAACCAAATGCCCTTTTCCCCCCATATGAGACAGTCAGTGGGCAAGAATGGAGGTAAGAAAAATGAAATGAAAATAATAGAGTGAAACATGCAGGGGCCAGGATCTGATGGCAATTTTTGATGAAATGGATAGGTTTTCATTGTTGTATTTTGAACCTATCCCTAACCAGATGTAGAATAATTGTCAGTGAAGACAGAGCTCAGAAATCATGTCAGCCAGCAAACATTTGAGTTTTTTGTCTACTTAAGAGACATGGCTGCCAAAGGCAACGTTGGTTTACAAGCTCTTTTGCAAAATGCTGCCAGAAAATGGCAGTTAAGGGTGATACTGGTTTATAAACTTATGTGCAGATGTTATCAGAAGAGAAGCGTAGAAGATTTTAAAGCTGTATTACTTCAGAAAAACAACGAAAACCAAACTAAATCTGTAAGAAAGTTTGGCATCAGATCTAACAAAGCCATACCACCCCTAGAACATTTGCAGATAAAATTGTAAGGAAAAAAATAAATGGAAAATGGAACAGATCTGCTAACATTTCTCCAATGTCTTATCATCTTCAGTGAAGCAAACCCTACTCTTTTGGACTTTAACAACCTATGAGAGGACATATACAAGGATTACAGAAGATGAGAAGGAAAGAGTACCTTTATCAAGGAAACTATGAATCTATGAGTCAATTAGTCAATAAGGAAACGGACAGAAGTCAAATGATGCCCAGGATCACAGAACCAGTTTGAAGCCCCATTTGAACTCAGGTCTTCCAAACTCCAGATCTAGCTGCCTGTCACCTTGTATGTCATCACTGAGCTAGGTTTGGGGGAAATAAACCTGAAGAATGAAACAATTCCTGCTTGCAAATGGCTTATGTTCTAGTGGAGGCGATAACAACTACATATAAAATACGTACATCATGAGTAAGAAGTTAATATATACAAAATAGTTTGAGAGGGAGTACATGCAGTTGGGAGAGGAGGGGAGGGACCAGGAGAGATTTTATGGAGAAGATGGTACTTGATCCATATCTTAAGGGACTAGGGGATGCCTGTGAGGCAGTGTTAAGAAGGGAGTGCATTCCAGGAATGGGGGATGGCCAGTGCAAAGACACAGAGACATGAAAAACGGAATATCCTATGAAAAGAACAGAGAGAAGGCTAGTTTTGCTGGATCACAGAGTGTCTGTGTGCATGAGATGTTGTTGGAAGGGGAGTAGGTCTTTAAAAACTAAACAGAGGAGTTTGTATTTTTTTCCCAAGAAGCAATAAGAAGTTGCTGGGGTTAGTTGTGTGTTTGTGTGTGTGTGTGTGTGTGTGTGTGTGTGTTGGGGAGAGACATGTTTATATCTGTATGTAAGGAAAACCACAGTGGTAGCAATTTATTGGATTGACTGAAGTGAATAGAAACTTGAGACAGGGCAGCTAATGAGGAGGCCTTTGAAGTAATCTAGGTGAGGGGTGATGTGGGTCTGAACTAAGGTGGTCGATCTGTGAGTGGAAAGGGGTGGGATGAGAAATGTTATGAAAGTAGAAACAGCCAGATATGACAACTGCCTGGATGTGTGGGGTGAGGGAGAGGAGTTCTCTACATTCAAATTGTTTCAGACATGAAAAGCTGGAAGGAGGGTGGTCCTTTCAGTGGAAATAGGGAAGTTTAGAAAAGAGGAGATCTCTGGGGTGGTGGTGGAGAAAATGAGTTCTGTTTCAGGCATGTTGAGTTTAAGGGACTTACTGAATTTGGGGACAACCAGTTTAAAATAAATACTATGTGGGACTGAAGCTCAGGGCAGAGATTGGGTCAAGATATGTAAGATCTGAGAGTCATTTGCATAGAGATGATAGTTAAACCCATGGGAAATCATGAGGTTACCCCAAGAGAGTGTGAAAGTAAAAATAGTTTGAAGGAAATTCATATTGACTTGCATTATACCCAGTGGTATGCTGGATACAGCTCCTATGGACTCATGAGATCCCATTGTTAAATTTTCAGCATTTATACCTTGGAAACAGCCAACTGCTACCTGGTTTATTGCTTTGTGAAATTGTCTAGATAGAAGAAAGTGATAGTAAAGATGTTGATAATGCAGATTAAAATGAAAAGTGTGTCATGTGTACCTTTCCCCCCTCAGCAAGCCAGTAGTTAAACAATGCTTTTGTCAGCACATCCTCGATTATACACCACTTCTAATCAGCCAGTGCCAAATATCATCTGTTCTATCTCCTCTGTATCTCTCACAAACATTGTCTCTTCTCCATCAAAAGATCACTGAATGTGAGAGTTGGAAGGCACCTCAATGATCTTGGAGATATCTCCACTGTAGAATACCTGTCAAGTGTTTTTCCAGTTCAAGGAGGGGGAACCTAAAACCTCTTGAATTTGCTCATTCCATTGTTGATATCTTGATTAGGAAGTTTACCAGTTAACATCAAACCCTTAACATCTCTTAACTGGATTATTGTATTTGCCTCCTAGTAGGTCTTTTCCTCCTCCATTCCTTCAGCCCTAAGTCATCCTTGATGCCAGAATAATCCTCCTAATTCATACTTCTAATGATAATATCCCCCCTTCCCTTCTTCACAACCTTCAAATAAATTTCTTTTACCTCTGGAATGAAATCTGCATCACTTATCCTGACTTTCAAAAAACTCTCTCCAGCCTATCTCACTTATACTGCCTTACTTCACCCACTCTACAGTGTAGTCAAACTTAATTACTTATGGTTCCTAGTTATGCACCTTAGCTTTTAAATCCTGTACCTGGAATGTCTTTCTCCATCTCTGCCTATTGCCATCTTTCTCATTCTCCCAGCCTTCACTTATGTTCTATCTCCTCTATAATAGCTTTCCCAATCCTCTCACTGAAAATAATTTCTTCCTATGAATCCTCATAGACAGCATGGGAGTAAAGGGCTGACCTTGGAGTATGGAGGATGTAGATTCAAATTATAGTTCTGATATATGCTAGTTGTGTGACCCTGAGAATGTCACCTAACCTCTCAGTGTCCTAAACCATTCTTTGAGTATAAATTGTAGATGAATTTATGTAGATGAATACTAACCTGCCTCTGGAGAGAGAGAATATCTCTTAAACTGAGAGTTCTGTACATTCATGAAATTACAAGTCTGGACCCCAAAAGGAGAAAAAAACCTTTCATGGAACCATACTCTTCTCTCATCATATGCTATAGTCTATACTGTGTTGTGGTTATTAATGGAAATAATCTTTCCTACCTTTTCTTCTCTTCCTAAAATGTAAGCCCCTTAAGGGAAAGGTCTGTAAAGTTGCTCTTTGTATGTTTCCCAGATCCTAGGCACAGTGTCTTGTAAATCAGAGGTGCATAATAAACTTTGGGTGTATCAGTATTGACGTATTTCTTTGACATGTCCTCCATGTCAGCCTCCTCCCAAAGAGCCCTGGACCTGAGGGAACCTGAATTCTAGTAGAAAGAGGCACTCTATGGGTATTATCATCCAAGAGGGGTGTTTTGGATTGGTAAGTCACAGGGAAGGTAAATGGAGCCAGAGGGTAATTGATTGACTTGTTCTTTCCAGTAATGGAAATATTCATCTGTTTATTTTTCCCAGAACTAGAAGTAGGAAAGGTGTGTCTAGCTGAAGTGGTTGGAAAGCAGCAGCAGCAAGTGTGTTGGGTTTGGGTCAGGTTAATGAAGGAGACCTCTTCCCAGGCCAGAGTGTAGGGCCCAAGGACAAGAGCTGGAGGTCTGGATTGCAGGTGAGTAGGTATGGAATGAAAATGAAGAGCAAGGTGGAGTGGTTTTAAAAGAGTGGATTTTTTAGATGACAACTTGGGGGTCATTGGAAGTTTTACTGTTCCTCAAAAGGACTCAGCTTGATTTCCCTCTCCCATTAAAATGTAGATCCAGTTTGTTCAATTAAGCTGAAAAAGACTTTGTTAAAAGTCTACCATGTGCTGGGAAGTGTGCTAAGTGTTGTGTTGTTGTTGAGCTGTTTTCAGTTATGTCTAACTCTTCATGACCTCTTTTGGGGTTTTCTTGGCAAGAATATTGGAGTGGTTGGCCATTTTCTGCTCCAGCTCATTTTACAGATGAGGAAACTGAGGCAAACAGGGATAAGTGACCTGCCCAGGATCACACAGCTAATAAGTGTCTGGGGAACAGAGGGAACTCACATCGATGAGTCTTCCTCATTCTAGGCCTAGTACTGTATCCACTGCATCACGTAGCTATACTAGGTACTAGCTGCTAGGTACTAGGGATCCAAATACAAGCAGTCTCTTGCCCTCAAGAAGCTTACAGTCTGCTAAAGAGATACAACATCTTTCACAGATATGTAAATACAGGATACATACCAAAATGGTACAATTTTTATAAATTTTAAAAATTGTAAAATTTTAACGATGGGGGAGAGCACCATCACCTTCGGGAATGATGAAAGGTCTCTTGAATGAAGTAACCCTTGAAAAGGACCTACAATTTCTAAGAGGCAGAGGTATGAGGGAGAACAGTATTCCTGGCACCTTTAATAGATTGTGAGAAGGGGGATGAACCCAGGAAAGAAACATAGAAGAAGTATGCTCTAGGGAGTCACCCATGATTAAAAATGGGTTCTACTAGGAAATATTTAACAATCAGTTTTGGGAAAAATGTAGGCATGACACACTTTGAAGTTTAATCTGCAGGATTAGCATTTTCTCCATCACTTTCTCAAGTCCAGACTACTGACAAAACAATAAATCAAGTCCTGATTTGTAGCACTGCAGATTTTTGAGATGTAAATGCTTACCCTGAAGATTCAGCAATTGTCTCCTGAGAAGTAGTTTCAGCTGGCTCCAGCACACCTCCGAGAAGAGTCTCCAATGATTGGGGGGATACTCCAATCACTTCTACCCAAGTTTTGCCATCTTACTGTACCCTTCATCTATCTTTGCTTTTTTTTTTTTTGTTTTCAAACTTCAAAGTACATTTTTGAAATGATACTTTATTTTCCCCGTTGGATTCTAAAGCTGTTGCTCTGTATGAAAATTACTTTGGAGCTTTAGAATTTTCTGAAAGTTTAATTGAAGTTCAAAAATAGTTAGAATGCCTTATCTTACATCCTTTGAGACTTGAATTGTGACAAGTTTCCAAAGGTTATATTTGGAACAAGCATTTATTTCATATTTCTGAGTCTTTTCCTTCCTCTCAAATATAATTTTTAGAAAATCATTTTGAGGTAGAATGTGGATAGTAAGGCTCAAAAATAACAGTAAAAAATAGGAAAGTATTGGCGGAAAAAGCTTTCAGAATGTATAGAATAACCATCGTTCATAGCTTTTCAGCCACTCTCACCAAAAATTTGTCTTGCATCTGAATCTTAGCCACCCACAGCATCCTGCTAAGGAGGAAATTACTCTTGCACTCATATACCTCGCAGTGTAGCCCTGAGGATCAGATGAGATAATGTACGTAATGTACTTTATAAACCAAATCACTATGTGTTAGCTACTATGATTATTAAACTCTGATCTTTCTGGTTTATCATACTTGGAGCAGTTATCATCTTTTAGAATCCTCTTCTTATTTTAATTTTAAAATGTCTCTCTATACTTGCACATTTTTCTTTTGGTTCTTCTCCAAGGTCTTATGTGTCTGATTTTATTTTGGGAGGGAACATTCATTTCTTAGTATTCAGCAATGTTCTTTTGCATTCATGTACCACAGTTTGTTTAGTCATGCCCTTCAGAGGCACCTTTTTTTTTTTTTTTTTGCTTTTAGTTCTTCAATTTAAAAAATACAACAGTGTCCGGTAAACATTAGGCATGTGTGAGAATTTCCTTCTGATCTTCTTGGAATTATGCTTTTTTGGCATTCTATGTTATAGTTGGTATTGTTCTCTTAAGTTCCAGTATTCTATTTAAACAAAAAAAAAAGATTCCATGGTCCCTTCTAGCTCTGACAGTCTGAGTTGAGGAACCCACTTTCCATTCCAGTTCTGGCATTCTGTATTCTAGATTCTGAGGTCTCAGCACTGTTTTATGTGCTTAGGTTCAATTTCTAACTCTAAAATTCTTTGTTCTAAGATCTTTTCCAGCTCTCATACTCTGTGTTCTCTGTTTTAATATTCCTTCCAGCTTTTACATTCTATTTTCTGTGATTCTGTATCTCAAAGTGGAGCTTTGTTTGTAAAACCATGATCCCTTCAAAGTGATTTAATGTAATTTTTTTAAAGTTTTGAAAAAATGAAACTAAGGAATCCTTGGTTCCAGTTCATCATAGGCTATCCAAAGGAAGCTTTTTGCTGTCTCCACATGAGTTTTGGTTTGAATTTCACAGAGTAACTTCAGTAATGAAGCTTCCATGGACCCCATGAGAGCTTGTGGATGTGCAGTGAGCTGCAGAGCTGAATTGAGCTGACTGCTTTGCACTGACTCTTTCTTGCTTTCTGAAATTCAAAGGAAACTGAAACTAGAAGCAGACCTCAGTGCCAAGGTGTAAGTAAGTCTGTACCCCAAAGGCTTAGAGAAAGCTATCCACACTGGGAGAGGAGAGCTGGCAGAGGAGTGTTTTGAATCTGTTGAAAAGCACCCCATTGTCAGTCATGCCCTAGAGAGCTTGGGATGCTGTGGATAGAGGCATTGTTTGGAGCTGCGCTATCATGAGACTATCCATTCTTGCAGTGTGCAGAACAAACAATCAGAAAATGAAGCCCAGTGGGTCTCCCCTCCTCTTGTCTATGGAAGCTATAAGATAGGCATTGTTTTGTTAGATGAAAGCAAAGCATTCTGGGAAGATCAGTCTCTCTTGGGAAGCAAAATCAGTTGAAAGAGCAGGAGAAGATCAAGGAAAAAAAAGAAAAAACAACCCAACCTCAAAGGATGTTGGTGAAACTTTTCTTTTAAACACAGTGAAACATTGACATGGCATAAGGTTCTTGCCATGAAAAGTAAGTTCTCAGTTAGTATCTATTTGAAGTCTAATGAACTGAATTTGAATTCTGGCTTTGCCTCTAACTAGCTTTGAGTCCTTAGGCAAGTCATATTTTCTGAGCTTCATTTTCTAGATACATGGAATGGGATGGAAGGAGTAGATAATCTCTAATTTAGAGATAACCTCTACTCTTTCTAATTATCGATGTTTTCTTCACATAGCATCTTCTGTATTGTGCTTGGAATTCTTCTTAATCCATACTCTGAACTCATAACTGAACGTCAACCTGAGACTGGTCAGAGTCCATGCTGTCTAGTTTGGGTAGTGTCTCATTCTGAGCAACGTTTATGAGCACACCTCCCATCAAAACCTTCCCTGCATCCCATTCTGTTATGGTTTTGGTTTCAGCCCCTTAATCAGAGAATAGAATCTTCTCTACAAAATTTCTGACAGCATCCTCTAGCCTTCTTTTGAAGATCCCCAGGGATGGGAGACTGACTACATTTCTAGGCACCATTTTATTTTTGGACAGTTCTCTAATTGCTGGGAGAATCTTCCTTATATCTAGTCAATATCTGTCTGCAACTTTCTATGCATCGATGATAAGACAATTGGTGCTGTGGGTCTGGTGACTGTTCATTCAACACATATTTATTAAACACGTATTCTGATACAGACTCAAATGGGGACAGATGAAACTGGGAGGGAATAGGGTATGGTATATATTGATTTAGTTGTATATATGTTTCAACAACTGCCCCTCTCACTCCAGCTCTCTATGAGACAGAAACTCTTGTTTTTGCCTTTTTTTCCTTCTCTTAGTTAGTAGTGTCTGGTACATAGAACTTAAGAAATGCTTGGATAAATTTGAGGAAATGCAATATAAAGGTAATAAGCTGATAAGGTTTGATTCTAACCAAAGTCTTCTGCCTCAAGTCTAGCCCTTTCCCTCCTGTACCATTGCTTCTCAGGTTGGTTGCCTCTGTGTGTTGTACTAATAATGATTATAACTCACATTTACACACTGAATAGCTGACATTTATATTCTGAATTCCTCCACTAAAGTAACAGATGCTTCATTGTAGTGTGAAGGTGGCTGATCCTTCCTTGTCAAAGGTTATTGTAGTGGGCCAGTTCAATTTGATTCATTTCAATAAACGTGTTTAAAGTATTGTGCTAAGTTCTAGGAATCCAAAGAAGAGAAAAGAGAGTCCCTGTCCTCAAGGAGCTCATGTTCTACTGGAAGAATGCAATAAATAATTGATAATGGGAAACAAAGTCATTTGATAATAAAGACAGGGCAGAAAAAACTAACAAATGGGGGGATATTAACAAGCGCGGGTCATTCAGCAAAACCTTCAAAGAAGAGAGCACCTTAGCTGAGGCTTGAAGAAAGCTCAGGATTCTAATAAGAAGATATGAAGAAGGGAAACATTCAAGACCCAAGTTACAGCCTGAGTGATTACAAAGGATATGGGATACAGAATTTTAGTTTGGGAACCAGCTAGTTGGCTAGTTGGATTATGTATTTTGCAGAGGGCTGTATATTAGAAGAAACATGCAGGTAAGGAAATATCCAGATGAAGAGTTTGTATTTGATCTTAGTGGCAAAGACTAGGAAGACTTTTAGTAGGAGTCTGGAGATGAAATGTGTTGCTTAATGATTCACCTAATGGAATTTGGAAAGACTCACTGATAGAAAGTTTACTAAGGGCAATTAATTCTCTACTCTCACCCTGCCCCCCATACCATTTATTGTTGTTATTTTAACATCCGTGTCATTTCCCTGTGTACTTCCCACTCAATGGACCCTTCTTTATAACAAAGGAAAACATTCAAGCAAAACCAAGTGACAAATCAACCAAATCTACCAAGCATATGCAATATTCTATATGCTTCTCCCTTCATCATCATGTCTGTGTTTGGCTGCGTTTTACTAATATTTTCATTTATATTATTGTAGACATTATTCATAGTGTTCTCTTGGTTTTATTTATGCATTTATTTTCTCTGCAGAACTTCATAGGAGACTTCCCTTACGAACGGATTAATTCTTTCAGCCACAGTAATCAACAAAGACCATCTACTAGGATGTAGGGGTTTTGCAATTTTTATTAGCAGCAGAAGAATCCACATTGATGAATTAATTCACTAGTCCTTGTATCATTGTGGTACATGAAATATTACATTCATTATTTCACTTGATTTTCAAAACAATACTTTGAGTGAGAGAGGAAAGGGATTATTATCGGCATATAATAATAGTATGAAAACAATTAACATTTACATAATGCCTACAACGTGCCTGGAACTGTGCTAAGTGCTTTATAATTACTATCTCATTTGATCCTCCTGACAATTTTGGAAAGTAGGTGCTATTATTACCCCCATTTTGCGGATGAGGAAATTGAGGCAAATAGGAATTCAGTGACTTGCCCATATTATAGACGAAAAAACTAAGGTTAAGTGGATTACCAAGAATCACACATCTAGTCAGTGACAGAGCTAGGACTAGGTTCCATAAAACTTTTGATTCATATGCCAAATGTAGTTATAACCCTTATTCTTGAAATTGCTAATTATTCTTCTCTTCTTGGGATATTACCCAGTACTAGGATCTGAACTCCCTAATGTTCTCCCTCAGGACTTCCAAGTCACTATCGATTCCAGTCAGTCAGCAGTGGTATAGAACACAGATTAAACCACAAATGAAACCTCTTAAATTCTTCTCCCAGGACTAAAGTTTTTCATCATTTAATGTGCTTGCTTGGAATCTAGGTCTCATCTCTCCACTTTGTTACTGAGATGCATTTGAGACAAACTGGGTAAGGGAAACAAACGGTGAGTCTGAATTGCTTCTGACACTTCAGTTTCCTTGATGACGACTAGAAGCTTACCCCCTCCCACTTTAGTTCCAAATTCCTTCCATCTGACAATAAACAGACTGTCTATGGCTCTGATTCCAATGAGACAAGGTGGAATTGCTAGTTATATGGGGTGGAAATAGTCAACCTGGAAATTGACTTCACCCGAAAGTCAACAGGGCTCTAATTCAGACTAATGGTGCTCCTGACTTATCAATCTTGCTGGAAGTGCTCTATTCCCTGCAGATGTTTCTTGTTTCACTTTCCAGAAACAGATTTATTTAGTGATTTATTTGCTTAAATGCATGGTCACTGACTTGTTTTTGTCCCAATAAATGATTTATTACTATCCACTCTGCAGAAGGGAAAGGAGTTTGTGTGTGCTTTCTCCATGTATTATCTGATCTTTTATTTGCTGTTAACAGATAAACAGTAAATGTGCTGCTGAATGGATACCTGTGCAGGCAGTTGGGCTTTGGTTTCGGTATGTGCATACCCAGGCACCTGTCTCTTTTCTATTTGTTCTTGCAATGCAGCTTAGCCAAGAAATGGGAATTTAGAAGGAATAATATTAAAATGACTCAAATTTCATGATGAAAATAAGCTAGTGGACATTATTCCTCCTACATTCTGTGATCTAGCTAAACTGGCCATTTCTATGTACCTCACACACTCCACTCCAGCGCTGTGCTTTTACGTTGGTTCTTCTGCACATCTGGAGTGCATTACTGCCTTACCTTATAGAGACCTCCCTTCCTTCAAGACAACTCATGCACCATCTTCGACATGAATCCTTCCTTGCTCTTTCCAAATTCTAGTGTCCTTTTCCCAAACCACCTTGTATATATTTGTATTTATTCTTTGTATATATTTGCATTTATTCACTGTACATTTAGACTGTATTTATTTTTATACCAACTTGTTTTTCTCATTCAAGTGCAACCCCACTGGGAGTAGGGATTGTTTCTTTCTTTGCACTTGCATCCCCAGTGCATAAAACAGGGCTGGGAAATTAATAGGTGCTTAAAAATGCTTGGAACTGCTAGGTAGCACTGTGGATAGAATGGTGGAAGACCCATCTTTCTGAGTTGAAATCTGGCCTCTGACCCTTACTAGCTGTGTGACCCTAGGTAAGTCACTCAACCTTGTTTGGGTCATTTCATGGACTGGAGAAGGAAAATGGCAAACCACCAGTATCTTTGCCAAGAAAATCCCAAATAGGATCATGAAGAGTTGGACATGACAAAAAACGACTTAAGAACTGATAAACGCTTGTTGAATGGTTGTACTTTGAGATTTCAAAACATTTTCATGGGATTGTAGAGTCATAGCATGTTAGATCTGGAAGGAATCAGGGAACAGCTATGCCAAACATCTTATTTTACAGATGAGGATACAGACCTAGAATGTTAAGCTAGGAGATGAAAGAGTGGGACATGAACAGAGGTAGTTTTACCCTGGTTTTCTTTCCATTACATTTTTTTATACTCATCAATCACTCAATTAATCACTAAGCCTTTGTCAAATGCCTACTATGATGAAGAATGTGTCATGTGTTGGATAAAAAAAAGAAAATAAAATAGTTTCTGTCTTCAAAGATCTTATTCTTTTGGAGGGAAAACAATACATACACCAATGAGTAAATGCAAGTTACATATATAAACTCAGTTTTTATAGATAAAATTTATATAGCACTTTAAGTTTTGCAAAGCATTTTACAAATGTCCTTTTATTTCTTAACAACCCTGGGACATAGGTACTGTTATATTCTGCATTTTACAGATGAAGAAATTGAGGCAGAGAGGTTAAGTGACTTGCCTAGAGTCACACAGCAATCAAATGTTAGATTTGAACTCAGCTCTTTCTGACTCTAGTTCTAGCTCTTTATCCACTTTGTCATCTAGCTGCCTAAGATAGCTGACAAGGTCTAAACAAGGAGGTGACTATTAGTGGAGAGAAGGCTACATGTGACATGTACAAAACATGCCACGGAGATACAATCTACAACATTTGGCAACTTTCAACATGGGGCAGAGAGAGGAAGAATGAAGAATCAAATGCAACTTTAAATCTGATTGGGAGGATGGTGGCAACCTCAAAAGTAGCAAGAAATTAACAGTAATTAATAACAAATAAAGAAGAGGGGAAGCATTTGGGTGGAAAGATACTGTGTTTGGTTTTAGACATGTTGAGCTTGAAATGCCTTTAGGAAATCCAGTGTGAGATAGCCAATAGGCTGTTGGTGATGCTCTCAGTTTGTCACAGAGACCTCTTAAACTCTCAGCGTCTTAAGCCAAAGTCATTATCTTTCCTGTAAAATCTTTCCCTCTTCCTAATTCTCTGTTGTATCAAGGGTACAACTGTCCTTCCAGTTACTCAGGCTTGAAAATCCAAGTGTTATCTTCAACACATCACTCTCTTTCATGTCTTATATCCAATCAATTTCCAAGTCTCGTCATTTCTAGTTTCATTGCATCTCTCTTATATGCCTCCTTCTTTCCTCTATCACTGCCACCCCTCTACTGCCAGTCCTCATCACCTCATATTGGAACTATTTCAATAGTGTGCTATTTGTCTCCCTGTGTCAAGTCTTATCCCAGTCCATCTTCCATTCAGCTATCAAACTGGTCTTCTTAAACTAGGTCTGACCTCATCACCTCACCCCTACTCAATAAATTCCAGTGACTCCCTATTATATCCAAGATCAATACGAAATCCTTTGTTTTTTTTAAGCCCTACATACCTGACCCCTCCTGCCTTTCCAGTGTTCTTACACCTTATTCTGCAACCCGGTGATACCAGTATCCTTGCTTATCCTAAACAAGGCACTCTGTCTTACATGTGAAAATTTTCACTGGTTGGGCCCATATGTCTGGAACTGTCTCCCTCCTCATCTCTGGCTTCCTCAAAGTTTCAGCTAAAGTCTTACCTTCTGCAAGAAAGATAACCTTCTGTCCTTCTTATCTTAATGCCTTGCTCTGAGATTACCTCTAATTTGGTATTTTGTATATATCTTGTTTGTACATAGATGTTTGCATGTTGTCTGCCACATTAAACTGTGAGTACCTTGAGAGCAGGGTCTGTTTTTTTTAGCCTTTGTATTCTCACAGCCTAGCACAGTGCCTAACACGTAGTAAGTATTTAATAAATTCTTGTTGACTTGTTCATTTGAGTTGATGTGGGACTAGATCTTAGGAGAGAGGCTGGATATATAGATCTGGAAGTCACTTGCATAAGGAAAATTGAATCCATAGGAACTGGAGGGGGAGAGAGAGAGAGAGAGAGAGAGAGAGAGAGAGAGAGAGAGAGAGAGAGAGAGAGAGAGAGAGAGAGAGAGAAAGAAAGAATAAATGAGACTAGAGAAAGAAAGAAAGAGGGTCCAGGGCAGAGCCTTGGAGTATACCCTTAGTAAGTGGATGAGACTAGAATCCAGTGAAAGAGAGACAAGCAGTAGATATGTGGAAGGAAATCCATGGAATGGAATGACAGAGTAATGAAAACCCAAAGGAGAGAGGATGATTATGCTTCAAAAAGGTCAGGAAAGATGAGGATGGGGGAAAAAAGGCTGCTAGATTTGGTACTTAAGAGCTCATCGGTAACTTTGGAGAGAACAGTTTCAGGTCAGTGATGAAACTAGAAGCCAGATGGCAGGAGATTAGAGAGTAATCAAGAGGAAAGGAAGGGAAGGCAGTTGAATATAGGCAACTTTTAAAGGACTGTGGTTGTGAAAAGAGAGATAAAGGATGATAGTTTAAGGAAATGGCAGTCAACAGTTGTTAAGGATAGTGGGAGAGGGGGAGAAACATGGGCACATTTTTAGGCACCAGGAAGGGAAATTGAAGATTAGAGAGGAGTCTTATAAGAATAAGGTAACTACCATGACCATCCATAGTCTTTGACCCAGAGATTCTGGGCATTTACCTCATGGATTTAACTGATAAGAAGAAAATACACAAGAATACTTATAGGAGCACTTTTTATACTATGTAATGGAATATATGCAGACTGTAATAGAATGTCATCACATTGTAATATACATTAAATATGATAACTATTAGAAATGGTAACTATGAGATAAATAAGAGAAGTATGGAAAGACATATAAACTGATGCAGAGTAAAGTCAGCAGAGCTAGGAAAGTGATTTACAGTGACTACAGCTCCGTAAATGGGGAGAGCAGTTAAGCAGAAAAGAACCCAAAATCAACAGCTGCTGAATGACAAAGAACGGTAGCCCCAAGGAAGGGCTGTGAGATGATACCTCCGCCTCACTTCTTCGCAGAGGTGGGAGGTCTATATTGAATATTATATATATATTTTCAGATATTTTTGGATGTGTTGATCATTTTTACTATTTTTTTCTTTTTCTCTTTTTCTTTAAAAAGGATTAAATATTATATAGATGACTCCCTGGGAAGAAAAAAAGAGGGAAATACTGGGAGAAAGTTAAGTGCTATAAAAACAAAAGATATAAGTAAAAGGCATTTAATTATTTTAAAGCTTTATGTACCCTTTCCAAAATTATACAGAATTTTCTACCTTAGCAATAAGATTAAATGAAACCATAGGCCCAATGGTCATTTTTCTCCACATAGCATTAGCATTCAAGATAACATCTTATGTTTAGTCACTAAGATGGCAACGGTATTTTTCTCTTTAAAAAAGACAAATACAGTACGTGATATGTTAAATAGCCTTCAGTAGACTAGTTTGAGGACCTGGTCACTATCTAGGACATTGTTTCTTTCCAGAAATATGTTGTGATTTCCAGATAATTTACATAAGTTGGTCTGTTGAAGTTAACAACATACTTGCTTTTGTTGGTGTGGGTGTTTTTCCACCAATGTAGACTGAAACTCCATTACAACTTAGTAGATGACTTCCTTCACATCTCATATAAAATCCTCTTTTATGAGGAGCCTTTCCTTTTTTCCCTTAGTCCTTATGCTTTTCTTCCTCTCAAATTTACCCTGTACATATCTTGTTTATATATAATTGCATATTGTCTCCCCTTATTACATTGCAAGATCTTTGAGGAAGGACAGGGACTATTTGTAACTTTCTTTGTATCCCTCAGTACTTACCACAGTGCCTGGCATATAGTAGGTGCTTAATAGTTGCCTACAGACTTGACTAAATGACCTTTAAGAATTTCTGGGGCTGAAAAGTTCATTTTCTCTGTAGCCAACCTATGGAGTACCATCTCTGTAAGTACTGACCTTGCTAGAAAGGCTTCAGGTATAAGTCTGGTCTGGACTGTATGGCTGTCATCTGAGAATCAACTTACCTAAAGTCAGAGAAACTTTACTACCATAACTACTGAACCATAACTACTGCCTTTCACATCCTTAGTTTACCAAAAAAGAAAATTTGTAGAAAGAACTAAAATATTTTGTCAAATAAAATTCAGGAAGGGGCATCTTGATAATAGTGGAAATGACTGGGATTTGAAGTCAGACCTGAGCATTCAAGTCTGAACTCTATGCCTTACCAGCTGTGTGAGTGTGAGTTCCTTTACCTCTCTGAGACTCAAATTCCTTGTCTGTAAAATGGGATAATAATGCTTGTACTTCCTACCTCACAGAGAGTTTTGTAAGCTCTAGAGCTTACAAAAATTAAAGTTACTATTACTTGAGAACCGTTCATTGTTATTCACTTCCAGATGTGATGGAAATTAATTACCCAGTAGTTTAGTGGCCCCTCACAAATTTACTGAACAACAATATTCAGTCAATGGGTTTGTAGGCTTTTTCTCCCTTCTGGCCCCATCCAATTAGTCTGAGTATTCATTGTTTTTAACTAAAAACATCCCTTCCCTAAAACAGCTCCTCAGGTATCACTTACTTAGCCCCAAATTAAGAGAGATAGGGTTCTTTTTTGAGTAAATTTGGTGCCAGTCTCATTTATCTCTTGTTACTGATGCCATGACAACAGACCTCTAATTTATCCACTTTCCTCTTCAGTGGTAATGAATTAAGTATGAGTAGATGATGCGAGACCATAGCAACTGAAGCAAGAACCTCATTATACAGGCAACATTTTTTATTGGATTCAGGGATGCTTTTATTACAGCAGCAGAATTTGCTGAAATTTGGGATTTTGTGTTTGGTCATTTGCAAAAGCTGCTCTTCTCATCATCCAACATAAGCATTCTCTATGATGGAGTTTTCTGTCTTTAGAGAGGGCTTACAGGACAGATGTATCATTAGAGAACTTGTGGAGTATATTGAGAGGCAGCCTGGTGTAATGCAATGGAAAGGCATTTGTGAAATGCTTACTCTCTGCCAAGAACTGTGCTAAATTATGGAAATGCTCATAGAAAGATGACTCAGTCCTTAGTTCCACAGAACTTATATTCTAAATCCTCCTATAGGTGGGTTTAACTTCAGGGTAGATGTAAAGGTCCACTAGTCTTTACAGTACAATGTTAGGAAGGGGGGATGATAGGATCCTGTTGGAAAGAATTGAAGCTAGAGTTACTGGGGTTGAAGGGACCCTGTACAGTCTGGTAGGCTAAGATGGATAGAAATAAATATCATATATAGTATGGGGAGATCTGGGTCCAAGTCTTAGCTTTTCCATTTAATAGATGTTTGATTTGAGGCAAATTATTTAAGCTCTCTAAGATTTCAGTTTCCTCACTTACAAAATGCCAGTATTGGATAAGGGGCAACATAGTATATTGTAGGAAAATTACTAGGAACATGAGCCTCGGCTTCTTTATCTACTAAATGGGCATAGTAAGAGCTGCCCTACCTACTTCACAGCCCTATTGTGAGGAGCAAATGAGCTAATTCTTGTGAAGGTACATTTTAAGTTGAAAATCATTATATAGACATAAGGCTTGTTTTTATAATTGTTATTATACACTATATTCCTCACCATCTTTTGTCCTTACATAGCTCTAGTCTTTGGAGAGCCCCTTCAAGTCAATAAAAAGGCAGATAAACCATAGGCAGGGGCCAGTGGGGAATGGAAATCTGACTCATAAACTAACTCTTTAGCATTTGATGCATGTGAGGGATATTAAACTTAGATTAGATGGAGGAAATTAATATTGCATGTTCTCTACTCTCACCCTTATTGTCTATTTTGAGAATCAGCTGGGCCAGTATCACAGTAAACAATACTTTTTAATTAAAAGCAAAATAATGTCTTGTGATTAATCTCTTTCTTCTGGGATTTCAGCAGGAGGCTCATAAACCTGGAAGCAGAGGCAGCTCTCTGTTGGCTACAGAAATCTCTCTGGTTACCTTTTACCAAGTTTACATGGCGCTTCAGGAGAAAATCTGTCATACCAAGATTAGCCCTCATCCCAAGGCAAAGAGAGGGGATCCTCAGATGGATAACTGGGCAGCAGTGAACTGTGAGTCTGACAGGAAGACAAGAGGGAATCAAAGCAAGTGTGGACTTAGCTGATCCAGCAGAATCATAGGATATCTGAGCAGTGTAAGGGATCTTAAATCACTGTAGGACAGCGTCTTAGAGCTTGGAACGTAGAAGCAGAACTTTAGTGTTGAAATGCCCCTTTGAAATCATTTAATTCAATCCCTTCACTTTACAGATAAGGAAACTGAGACCCATAAAAAGGAATCACATAGGCATGGAGTTAGTCCTAAACTGTAAAGACAATTTTTAAAACTCATTCTGAAAAAGAGGGCCTTTTTGTTTCCTACTTATGACGATGATAATAATGATAGCTAGTGTTTGCATAGCACATTAAGGTTTTCAAAAGACTTCAAGTATTTGATTCTTAGAATGGTCCCTGGAGGGCCCCATTTTACATATAAGGCAATTAGGACTGAGAGAGGTTAAGTGAATTGCCCAGGATTACACAACTGGTAAAGTCAGAGACAGGATTTGAACTCAAGACATTCTGACTCCAAGACTGCCATAGTCCACTATTTCAGAGTCTTTGAGTAGTCATCATGAAGTGCAGCACAGTAGTATCTAGTCAGCAAGGGTTTAGTAGGAATCGTCCATCTGTGGAAGAGGTAAATCTTTAGAAGTCATTTCATATGAAACTTCAGTTTTCCAAAAACAAATTTCAATTCAATTTGTCATACATTTTTTGAGCATCAACCATGTGAAGAGCATTGTGTTTTGAATAGGAGGGTTCCTTAATAGAGCTTACAATTGGATTCATAATTTTATGGTTTAGTAGAATAATGGAATTTGAAGCTAGAAAGGGCTTTGGAGAACATTCAGTACAAATCCCTCAGTTTACAGATGAAGCCTAGGATGGTAGATGACTTACCTAAGCTAACATGGAGTTCAGTGGAAAGATCTCTGGCTCTGGAATCAAAGAACATATGCTCCCAACCCAACCTTGATAATGACTACCTGTGTAACCTTGAGCAGATAACTTAATCTCCTTGTGCTTTAGCTTTTTCATCTGTGAAATGAGAAGGTTTAACTAGTCTGACATCCCTTTTAGCCTCAGATCTATAATCCTAAGTAGCAGAGCATGAATTTAAAAACATGTCCCCTGTCCTCATACCTAAGTTCTCTTTTCATAACAAACCTTTGTTTTTTTATTTGTACAGAATTTTACCATTTTCAAAGAACTTTCAATTACATAGTTCCTATAGAGGAATTGGGTTTCTTCTGGGTTTTTAAAAATTCTCGCTGTATAATCTTAGTTTGATTTCCCCAAAGTGGAATGTAAGCTCTTCATTTTCAGACACTTTTTTTTATGGTCTTTATATCACTAGCACCTAGCACAACACAAATATGCCAAGGATAAGTAGATTTTTAACCTATCTGTGACAGTAGATTTAAGTACTAGGGAACTGTCTGAGGTATTAGAGATCCAGTGACTCATTCAAGGAGACTCAGCTTGTGTCAAAGATGGAATTTGGACCTTGGTCTTGCTAACTATAAGAGCAACATTCTGCTTTCTAGAGAGACATCAGGGTGTAGTAGTTGATAAAGTACTAGTGAAGAAGTACTATGTGAAGAAGACCTGGGTTCAAGTCTTACTTTAAATATTTAATAGTTGTGTGACCCTAAGTAAATCACTTTACATTTTTCGGCCTCAGTTTTCTCATCTGTAAAATACAGAAAATAATCCTACCTTTCAGGGTTATTTTTTTGGGGGGGGGGAGGAGTGGGGAAGGATGAGGATCAAATGTTATATATGTACTATATGTGTTATATATATGTACATATATATGTATGTACTTTGCAAACCTTAAAGCAATCTAAATTATCACTCTCTAAATGGTAGTGAGAAGGAGGAGGATGATAGTGATGTCATTCATCAAGCTGTCTCTGTACTTTACACATAATAGGAGTTAGAAATTATTTTTTCAAAAAATTGAAATGCTGTGGTTCTAAATGGTTCTAAAATGGTAGAACCAATTCATAAATCTGCTAGTGTAGGAATGCCTGTTTAATTGGCAGTATCAGTAACACATACTCTTATTGTCTCTTTACATGTCTCTCGTTAGAATGTGTACTCTTTGATGACAGGAACTATTTTTACTTTTCTTGGTATCTGCAGCAGTTTGAACAGTGTCTGACACATAGTAAGTACTTTATAAATGAATGTCTATAAGAAGATATTCAAAGATATTTGAATGAATTTTCTGATGGGGGGGATGGAGGAGTTGGTTTCAAACCCATTTTTCTGTCTGTGTAGGATACCTCTACCCAATTGTTGTGCAATGTTTTAGAAACCTTCCTAAGGTCACTTACCTGATAAAGTAGCTCTTCCCACTTTATCCCACTTTCCTACTTTATTTACCCACTATCAGAAAGAATAGGTGACAACAGTGAGATTTCAGCCTAGATCAGTCAGACTCCAAGGGCTATTATCTATCCACCTATCTATGGTTGTTGATAATTTGTGATTCTTCTTTAATGTCATTCCCCCATATCCCTTGACTGTTGGTCAATTACTTAACTCTTATATATTTGTATTGATTCCTTATAAATTTTGCTTATCAAGACTCTTATTGATGCAATTACTATAAAAACTTTCCACAGGAAGTTTCTTTCTTTTTCGCTGTTCTAAATAACTAATTGTTGGGTTTTGTTTCTTTTTTTAACTATGAAGAAGCTTTTTATTTTGTGCAATCAAATTACTTTACCACATAATTTCCTTATTACAAATCTTAAAACTATATCTTCTCTTAATAGTTGTACAAGACATACTAGCACTTTATCCTCTAAATTGTTTTCATTTTTATAAGTATATTTATATTGTTGATCAATGTGGAACTTATTGAGGTATGTAGTGTAGATCTTGTTCTGTTCATATTTTTCTCTGTCTTTTTTCCAACGTTCCCCCAAATTTATGTTGAATATTTAATAGTTTCTCCAGTGTTTAGTGAACCCTAGTTTGTCTGACACTGTATGGGTAGATATCTGATTCTAACTTTTTTAAAAAAACATTTCCACTTCTCTATTTATCTGGTACCAGTTAGTCTTAATAATTGCTGCTTTCTAATATACTTTGAGGGTGAGGACAAAGTGCCTTTTCTTCCCTTTTTGTTTTTCATAATTTTCCCGTATATTCTTGGCCTTTTGTTTTCCTACATGACTTCTGTTATTATTTTGCCTAATTCTATGTAAAATATTCCATTGCTGTTTTAATCAGTACCGTATTAAATCTATGGATAAATTACAGTTGTATTGTCATCTATATTTTATTAGCTTAGTCTAACTATACATAGTCAATATTTCTACCCCTATTTAGTTCACAGTAGGTCCCTGGCCAAGCTCCACTTAATGTCTGGCTTAGAGTGAATATCAGTAGTAACAGTTTCTCTTTCCCTTCCAGTTTCATTTAGTTATTTTTCTTTAGCTCATAAAAGGGGCTATTCCCTGACTACTTCTTAAAGAGGCCTATTCACTGAATGCGCATTACCTCCCTTTAAGTGAATACCTGAAAAGCCCTAGCCTAAAAAGGCCAGGGTCTCCCATTGCATCCTGGGCCTTCTCCAGTCATCCTGATGAATATCTGGTCACTGGATCCAGATGTCTCAGGAGGAGAACGTGGGGTTGGTGACTTTGCATAGCCCTCCCTCACTCAAAACAAAGTCAAGTGAAAGTCATATCATCATTTCTCTGATGTCATGGTCTTCTTTGAAAACGAAGAATGAACACACACACACAGTTCTTTATTTATTTATATAAATCAAAGTAGAAAGACAAATTTTTCAGTTTTATAGGTGGAGAAATGGAGGATTAGTTTAAGTGACTTGACCAAGGTCATATTGCTAGCAAGTTTCAAGGTAAGTACTCAAACTCCTTCCCTTCCTCTTTTTTCCTCTTTCCTTTCATCCCTCCCTCCTTTGCTCCCTCCCTCCTTCCTTCCTTCTTAGTTCCTAGATGAATTTGAATTCAGGTCTTCCTGACTCTAGACCCAGCATGCTGCCTAGAAGCCTCATATGTTCTTCATCTCCTTCCCATTACATTTTTGTGCATTTTTTAATAGAAATCTGGTAGAGGTGCAGGAGAACCTTGGACTGTGTATCTAGCTTTTAAAAAAATTGGTGAGATACCAAACACTAGAGAAAAGTTTCTCAATCATGGGGAAAAAGATGTATGGGAATTTCTTGTGAATTCAAGTGAGACCATTGGAATTTTTTTTTAATTATTTTATTTTTTTTGTCACATTTTGAGTTTCAGGCTGATCTCTCCCTCCTGACTCCACACTATGGAAAGCCAATATTTCACACACACAATACACACACACAACACATACACACAACACACACACATCTGTGTTCTTTCTCTGGAGATGGATAGCATCTTCCTTCATTAGTTCTTTGAAACTGCTTTGAATATTCATATTATTCAGAATAGCTTAGTCATTCCCAGTTCCTCTTTGAACAGTTTTGCTGTTACTGTGTACAACATTCTCTTAGTTCTACTCATTTTATTCTTCACTATTTCATGCAAGTCTTTCCATGTTTTTCTAAAATTAACCTGCTTATCATTTCTTTCAGTGCAGTAGTATTTCATCGCAATCATATTGTACAATTTGTTCAGCCATTCCCCAATGGATGGGTATACCCTTAATTTTCAGGTTTTTACCACCACAAAGAGAGCTGCTATCATTATTTTACACCATAGAGGTTCCTTTCCCTTTTTCCCTGATCACCTTGGGAAACAGACCTAACAATGTTATTACTGGGTCAAAGGGTATATACAGTTTTATAACTTTGGGGGCTTAATTCCAGAATGCTCTCTGAAACGGTTAGTTCCACAAAAAGTGTGTTAGTGTACTAATTTTTCCACATCCTCTCCAACATTTGTGATTTTTTCCTTCTATCATTTTAGCCAGTTTGATATGTGTTAGATAGTATCTCAAAGTTGTTTTAATTTGCATTTCTTTAATCAAGCACTTTTCTTTTCACATGTCTATATAGCTCTGATTTCTTCTTCGGAACCACTGGGATTTTAGCAATTCCAATGTCTCTCATAAATGTTTCCCAAAATTCTTAATAGAGATTGTTGGTCTCTGTCAATATTTAAGGCAAAAGAGAAGCAACTAATGTTAGAGAGTTATTTGTGGGAAGCAGGGTAGAAATGGTGGGTACCGCAGGGAAACAAATGCTTTGGCTCAGTTTTAGAGAGGATTTCACAATAACTGCAACTTTTAAAAAAACTTTAAAAAAAATGAGGAAATGTTTACCTGCTAATCCTGATAGCATTCGAGCAGTGAGTGAGTCTGTCTATAGATCTCCTTTCTATCCAGGATGTTGTATCAGGATTATGGCACTGGGTGAGAGGTAGAAATAGTTGCTCTTTAAATTCCGGTATCCTATGGCATTGCATCCAGGGCTCTAGACTGATGAGACAGACCTCTGACTCTACCAGTAATGTACTGTATAAGCACGGGCAAGTCACTTTTAACCTTACTGGGCTTAAATTATCTCTTCTGTAAAGTGAAAGCATTGTACTATGTGATCTTTAAAGGGTACTTTTCAGCTCTAGAAGCATATATCTGCCTAAACTTCTATGATTCTAGGATAATGATTCAGTTCTATTTGTAGCTCTTACTCTTCATTCAAATGCAGCTTAGTTTACAAACCGATAACCTGAGAGGGGGAAATTAAGCTACATTTGGCCCAGTCAAGGAAATGGCAGAAGGGTCTTTGGCTGCCAGCTGCAGCCTCCTTGGGGAGTCTAGTCTCATTTGAAAGGAAAAGTCAAAGAGACAAGTAATAACCTTCTTGGCTCTTTGTGGTCTTAAAGGGTTTCTTGGAGTTTGGCCAAAGTATTTTCCGCTAAGACCAGCAGCAATTTTGACCTCTTTTGACTCCTATCTTCCCTTAGGATCATAGGATTTAGAGCTAAAGGAAATCTTAGTGGTCATCCAGTTCAACCTCTTTATTTTATAGATGAAGAAATTAAGACCCAGAGTCAGGAGGGGACCCAGGCAAGATCACACAGTTATTAAGTAGCACAGCTGAGACTTGGACCCTTGTCTGAGCATAAATACCCAGTGCATCCTGGGCCATCTCCAGTCCTCCTGATCGATATCTAGCCACTGACCCCAGATGGCTCTGGAGGAGAAAGTGAGCCTGATGACTTTGTGTAGCCCTCACTCACTCAAATCAAATTCACTTTCAGGTCGAGTCTTTATCTCCCTGATATCATGATCCTTTTTGAGAATGAAGGACAAGCCATATAACCGCAACTTTCTACTACTTCATACTTCTTGAATCCTGGGGATTTCTACTAAATTATAAGCTATCAATACTTATGTCTTATTCCCCTACTAGACTATAATCTTTCTGAAGATATGAACTGAGTCTTATCTAATCTTTGTATCCCTCCCTCTCCCTCACCAAGCATACAATAAGTGATTAATAAATGCTCGGGTGGATCACTTAACTTAGAGTATACATCCTATAACAGGGCAAGTGGTTGACCAGAAGGTTGAAAACTCGGTGGAATGATCCAGTTACCTGCAGGTTTGTTGGTTTGTTTTTGGATGAAATAGAAATAACAAGTCTAAAGCTCAATCCTGATATTGGCAAGTCATTCCTAATAAATGAACTCATAGCCCAGAACTTCTTAGGAGCTCATACAAACTATATAAAAAATTTCAGTTCATTTCATTTAAACAAGCATTTCTGAAGTCTCTACTGTGTGTTGAAAACCAGGGCAGGTGCAAGGAGTATAAAGACAGAACAGGCACTTACCTCAAAGAGTTTATATTCTAATACTTAGCACATAGTAGCTTAATAAATACTTGCTGACTGGCCTTGCCTTGATTAGTGATCCATGGTTAGGGGGAAGTACTAAGGATCGAAGAAATCTGGAAAGGTCTCTGTGGGAAACTGGACCTTTAGGTGAGCCTGGAAGGGAGCTCCTGTCTGACAAAACCCAAGGTCTTGAGGCCGAAGGTTCTCTACCCCTGCCCAAGAGTATAGCTCGGGTATAAGACCTCCCTGTGAACTTAATCATAGGTATGGTGGCAATAGAGTAAAAAGTACCAAGCCCCCCAAGTGGAGTTCAATCAGAGATTGATAAAGTGCTTAGAATTTCATGTAATGTTCAGAAAATGATAGAGAGGAATAGGAACTCATTGGATCTTTTCCTGGGAAATGCCTGGTCACACCTGTTAGAAAAATATTCAAAACAGTGATTGATATTATGTCTGTAGAAGAGGCAATGAGATTCAGTGGACAGAGCCCTTGTGATTTGGATTCCCAGGTTCAAGTTTCAGCTCTGCCACCAACTTAGTGAGTGGTCTTGGGTAAGACATTTTTCCTTTCTGTGCCTCAGCTTTATCACCTGTAAAATGGGTCCAACAACAATTGTCCCTCCTACCTCACAGTGCAATTGTGAGGATCAAATGAGAGACAATGGCTTAGAAAGTATTTACTTCCCAAAGTGGAAGAATATTGGCATGCAAAGGAACAGCTCACACTCCAGCAGCCTACTCCTTCCTCACCTTGGTGCTTTGAGTTCCTTTGTTCTGGCTCACCTCAGACTATTTCCAGCTTTGATGTACAAGGAGTTTAGAAATCTGCACCACATGTGTCCACGTGGCCTAGACCCTGCTGTCAGCCTCACACTGTGTCTTCTAATCTTCTGGCCAAAAAACTCTGGCTGCCTGGGGCTTGACTCACCGCAGGGCTGGAGGCCAGGCTTCCCTGGTCTCTCACTCTTCATGCCCGTAGTGTGTCCAGACCTTGTCAGCAGAGATGGGAATGCTCAGTGGTTTCTTCAAAGCCACAGGTCAACTGCAGGAAGCCAAGTGGTACTTACACAGTGGAATCTTGTAAGAATCACATTATTGGGAAAAGAACTTTTGAATTGCTAATACCATGTTTTCTAGTATAAAGTACAAATTTCTTAGTTTGACATTCAGGGCTCCCCATAATCTAGTTCTAATTTACTTTTCCAGGGTTTTAAACGTCAAAACATTGTAAAAATATGAGGATAAGAGTATGGCAATGGCTGTGTTTTATAAAATCTAGCCAAAGGACAGATATACATCTAGCCTAAAGGACACATACTGTGCCATCCTTATTTTGCGGTTTTGCCTCTATTCGTTACTATAGTTAGAATCCCCTCCCCAACTCACTCCAGCGCCTAGTCACTGCCTGGTGTCATCCAGTGTTTTCAGGCACAGCTCAAATGTATCATCTGTGAACTCTTCTCTGATTCCTTATGTTCTAGCTGGAAACATTTCTCTGTCCTCTGGCCTCAAGAGCTGTTGGGTTTGTTTATACCTCCCCATACACGCCTCACCATAGACATGTACGAGATGTGTGCCCTGGTGTTCTATGCACTCCTCTGCCCTCCATTGAATTCCCCCTCAAATGACTCATTATAGTTTACAAATGAGTTTAGATTGGTTATTAAAGACTGTGCCCCTGGAGCCCAAGCTCTGACTAGTCCTGCTGAGCTGGAAGATCTCTATTTTTGTAACCTAAGGACTGATCTAACAAAGAAGTCCACTAAGTGATAGGGTACTGGACTTGAATTCTGGAAGGAGAGTTCAAATCAGACCTCAAACGTTTACTAGCTGTGCATCCCTGAGGTCATTTAACCTCTGTTTGCCTCACTTTCCTCCTCTGTAAAATGGGGATAAGAATAGTACCTACATCCCCCTCCCTGGATTGTTATGAGGATCAAATAAGTTAATAATTATAAAACACTTAGCACAGAGCCTGGCACATAGTAGGCACTTTATAAATATTAGTTATCAAGTGTGGAGAGGCTGGTGACCAGAAAAGTGACCATGAAGTGATGATTGCTTTTAGTCTAAGCAACTAATTAACTGATACACTATGGCACATACTGCAGTCTTTATTGGTGGAGATAGTGTCCATGTCAGTGAAGTCATATATCTTTTGAAGAATTAAATATGATGATATTAACTATACAGAATTTTTGGTAAGGATAAAAGTATGATAAGGATACAATCAAACTGATACCATTGTGTTCTGTAATGAGTCTCATCTTTATATTTGTGGTGTCTTTAGGACACCAACCTTCAGGAGAATTGAAGAATTAACTATGTCTATGTCTTATCACATCCACTAGATTTTAAGCTTTTTGTGGACAGAAGCCATGTCTTTTGTAGTTTCTTTACCATTGCTATGCATACCACTTTGTGCTTACTGGATGCTTGATAAACATTTGCTGAATGAATGGACAAGCTCCTCACTGAATATGTTTTGAAATTTTTTTCTCTTATTTAATGTTTTATTTTTTTCCAATTACATGGAAAAAATATTTTAATGTTTTTTTTTTCAGATTTTAAGTTCCAAATTCTCTCCTTCTCCTCCCCCTATTGAGAAGGCAAACAATTTAATATAGATTATACATGTGTAGTCATGAAAAACATTTTCCACGTAAGCCATGCTGTGAAAGAAAACACAGAGAAAAGAACCCAAGAAAAATGAAGAAAAAGTATCTTCAATCTCTACTCAGGCTCCACCAGTTCTGTTCTGGAGATGGACAGCACCTTTCCTCAGAAGTCCTTCAGAATTATCTTAGGTCATTGTATTGCTGGGAATAGCTAAGTTTTTCACAGTAGATCATCATACAATATTGCTATTACTTTGTACTGTATTCTTCTGATTCGGCTCATTCACTTTCTATTAGTTCACATAAGTCCAGAGTTTTCTGAGAGCATCCTGCTCCCCATTTCTTATATTGCAACAGTGTTCCATCATAATCTTATACAGGAGCTTATACAACAACAACTTTAGCCATTTTCCAATTGGTGGATATCCCCTCAATTTCTAATTCTTTGCCACCACTGAAAGAGCTGCTATGAATATTTTTGTACATAGGGGTCCTTTTTCTTTTTGTTTTTTATCTCTTTGGTTTACTGATAAAGTAGTGGTATCACTTGGTCGAAGGGTTTGCTTGGTGTAAGACCTTCAGGCATAGTTCCAAATTGCTCTCCAGAATGATTGAATCAGTTCACTACACCACCAAAAATACATTAGTCCCAATTTTCTCACATCTACTCCAACATTTATCATTTCCTTTTTCTGTCACATTAGCTTATCTCATAGGTACGGGATGATACCTCAGAGTTCTTTTTAATTTGCATTTATATATAATCAATAGTGATGTAGAGCATTTTTTCACACAACTATAGGTAGCTTTGATTACTTTGTCTGAAAACTGCCTGTTCGTATTCTTTGATTGTTTATCATTTGAGGAATGGCTCTTATTTCTATAAATTTGACTCAGCTTTCTATATGTATGAGACTCATGGAATATTGTTGCTTCTCACATATTCCTCCACTACATAGATGCTGACCATCTATTTCAATCTCTAAGTCTCTGTACTAAGATACAGAGAACTAGTGTTTCCCAATCTAATAAGAAAGGGTAATAGGGGAGATGTTAGAGGAGACAATAAAGGATAGGAAGTGAATCTATCACTTTAGTAGTATAGGGAACTCCTTGGATGTGGAAACTCACCCTATCACTGTAGGTTGTTATTCCCTAGGTAAATCAGTCTTAGTGAGTTGGCCAAAGCATTGAAAGGTGTTGGTTGTTCCCCTTTGTTCTTGAAGAGGACCAAAATGACATCACTATAGTGGGTCAAGGTATGCTGTATCCTTCCGTTGCTGATCAGATTAATACAAATTCAGAAGGTTCTACCACAGGTTGGGCACAAATAATCCATGTGAACATTTGAAGTGGAGATATATCTAAATCTGTGCATCTTACATTTCTTTTGAGTTACTGCAGTTCTGCTTTGCTCATAGAGCACAGTGCCTTCTTTGATATGGGCATGCCATAATGGGGGGGGTCCTGTGCCAGTGTCTCCCATATCTCCCAGTAATTCCCAAAGTTGTTTAGAGCGGGACTTCTTAAACTTTTCCCACTTGTACCCCTTTTCATGTTTTTGCTGTTAGGTGGTATTATGTGGCCTCAGGGCATACCTAGGCAAAGTGCACATGCTTTGTGTTCAGAACCCAGGTGGCAGTGAAGTTGCATGGCCAAGCACTGCTGGAAACACCTTGGACTTATTACAAATTTGATTTTTAATTAATTTTTGATCACCACCTATTCAGAAACTTTTTACTGTTGTCAGATTTTTTTTTGACCACATATGGGGTATTGACTCATAGTTTAAGAGGCTCTGGTCTGGACTTTAGAGAGATCTTGAGAGTGTTCTTATATTGCTTCCTCTGACCTCCATGTGAGTACATTCCTTCCGTGAGAGATGTAGTGATTTGCCCAAGGTTACTAGACCAGAATGTGTCACAGGCAAGTCTTTAACCCTTTCTGTTTTGAAGATGGCTCTTTCTCTTCTGTATCCTGCTACCTCTCTCAAATGACCATGAACAAATGGAAACAATGCAAAGAAGGTTTGAATAAATACCAAATTATATAAAAGATGTAGGAATTTTGTTGAATATCAAACTTCATGTGAATTAGGAATATAATAGGGCAGCCAAAAAGTCGGATGCTATCTCAGACTGCATGAAAAGAGGCGTAATGTCCAGAATGAGATGAAAGTCGTGCTGAATCTTGCCAGTTATTCAATAAGCATTTATTAAGTGTTTAATGTGTACCATGTACCATGCACTATAATACAAAGAAAGCCCAGAGTAGTCCTGTCTTCAATGCACTCACATCCTAGTGAGAAGACATCATATACATAAGCAGGTACATACCAGATACATACAAAGTAGGCAGATGATGATCTCAGAGAGGGAAGCACTAATATCTGGGGCAGGGGGGATCTGAAAAAAATTCTCTTGTAGAAGGTAAGATTTGAGCTAAGTCTTGAAGGAAGTCAGGGAAGCTAAGAGGGGGAGGTAAGAAAGAAGAACATTCTAGATTCAGAGGGTAGCCAGTGCAAAGGCTGATGGCAATAGTGTAGTGTGTTTGAGGAACAGTAAGTAAGTCCTAAAGTAGAGTAAATTGCAAGAAGATTTAAAAGGTGGGAAGAGGCCAGCTTGCAAAGAGTTTTAAATGCCAAAGAAAAGATCTTGTTTGATCCTGGAGGCAATAGGGAGCCTCTAGAGTTTATTGAATGAGGGGTGGTGTGGTCCAACCACATTGGGAATATTGTGTCAGAATCTCAGCACTATATTTTGGGAAGAATGCCAATAGGCTGGGGAGAGTGTCAAAAAGGCAGAAACTAGGATGGTGAGAGGCCATGCAAAACAAAAACAACCCAAAACAATTAGTTGGAGGAATCTGGAATATATAGTGTAGAGAAAACTGAGAGAGTACATTCATTGCTTGTTGACTTCAAAGATATGAAGAATGTAATGTGTGGAGCAACTAGGTGCTGCAGTGCATCAACCCTGGAGTCAGGAAGACCTGAGTTCAAATCTGGCCTCAGAGGCTTACTAGCTATGTGACCCTGGGCAAGTCCTTTAACGCTGTTTGCCTCATTTTCCTCATCTGTAAAATCAGTTGGAGAAGGAAATGCAAACCACTGCAAAATCTTTGCCAAGAAAACCTTAAGTGGGGTCACAGAGCATTAGACGCAACTGAAATGACTGAACAACACTGTGAAAGATAAGATTTCTTTCTGCTTGACCCCAAAGGACAGAATTAAAAGCAATGAACAAAAGTTATAAAGAATCAAATTTTAGTTTGTAATAAGGGGAAAACTTCTAACATTTAGAGCTGTCATAGGTTAAGTGATATTATGTAATGTGACTCAGATGGAAAGTATCAGAGCTAAGTCTGAATTCACTATCTCTTGACTTCTGGGCCAAGCTCCGGTTTGCCACATAATAAGTGGATTGGATAAGACACCTATTCAAGTAAAATCAAAAAGCATTTATTAAGCACATACTATATACCAGGCTTTAAGCTAAGCATTTGGAAAACAAATACAAGAGGAAAGAGAAAAAGTCCCTGCCATCAAGGAGTTTCCATACCAATGGAGGAAAACAATCTGGAAAGGGAGAGAGGGAAGAGATAAAGGTACTCAGCACAGAAGTATGGTAGACAAAGTCTGAAGAGCCATAAATGTAATCTGGAGAGGAGTGAAGACATAGTGAAACTATTCAAAATGGAGATTCTGGGAGGAGTCAGCTAATCAGAAGGAGATCCCACAGGGGCAGAATATACTATCAGTGTGTGAAGTCCAGGGTGAAATGAGCTTTCAGGGTGAAAAGGTTTCTATAGCATGGTAAAGAAAGTCTATAAAGTTAGGACCTACTATTAGTACAAGAATAATTCAGAATGGAGCTGTATGTGTGTATGTATATCTATCAATCTAGATAGATAGACAGACAGACAGACAGACAGACAGACAGACAGACAGACAGATAGATAGATAGATAGATAGATAGATAGATAGATAGATAGATGTATCTCAAAAAAGGGTTTCCAAGAAACTACCAGTGAGGTGGCATGCACGGCCTGATGGGTAAAGAACTCTCAATAATACCTCTTCTTCCAATAGAAAAGAAGTCCAAAGTACCTAGAGTTCAGGTAGACTCAAAAAAGGGCCACTGCATCTCAAAATGAATTTTCAACCTAGTTTTCTCACTAGATTCTGGTAAGTCTCAATGCCCTTATGAATGAATGAAGGAAAAAAGAATGAATGAAAAAGCATTGATGAAGTGATTACTATGTGCCAAGCACTGTGCTAAATGCCGAGGATACAAATGCTAAAAGCAATGTAGTTCCTCCCCTAAAGGAACTTATATTTTAATAAGAGAAGACAACATAAGTGGGAATGTTTGTGTTAGGAGGCTGCTAGGAATCTAAAACCTAGATCTTAACAACTTCAGCCAAAGTAAATCTTCAGGGTGTGAGGATATTCTTTAGTTATATCAGCATATGTTCAGTTCTATTAGTTATGATTTTAAACTACCTGAGCAAGGTTGCAGTCAAGGCAACAGAGACAAAAACAATCACAGAACTGGAGATAAGCAGATTATGAGAGAAGATATCTTAGAGATAAGGGAAGGTTTCCATTCTGGGACATTGGGGGATGGAGGAAGAATGTTCCATCCCTCGGAACCTAGGTAGGAAAGGACCTTCTTTGTCTTTTGTCCACCTTCCTCTTCTCTCTCTTCAATGGAGGAATGTCTTCTACAAAACCCCTGGAGAATGGCCACTTAGCTTCTCCTTGGCCACTTTGAAGATGGGAGAATACATTACTTGTGGGCCCATTTTAATTTTGGACAGCTCTAATTATTGGCAATGCTTTATTTAGCTAAAAATCTGTTTCCCGGAAATTTTTGCAGACTGTGCTTTGTTTTTTTTTTCCTTCCCTCCAGGGTCATACAGAATAGATTTAAACTCTCTTCCATAGAATTCCAGAATTTCATAATAGAAAGGAGATTCAGAGGCCCATCAGTCTTGAAGAAGAATTCCCTCTAGCTCATGCTTGATAAGTGCTCATCCAGTCTTTGCTTCAAGACTTTCAGTGAAAGTGTAACTTACTACTTTCTGGAGTACGCAATACACTTTTAGAGAGCTCTGTTCAGGCATCAAAGTCTAAATCTTCCCCCTGTAATGTGCTCCTATTACTCTTGGATCTGTCTTCTGGAGGCAAGAGGAATGGATCTCATGCTTTTTTTTTTTCATGTGACAGCTCTTCAAATACTTGAAGACAGCACTCATGTTCTCTAAGTCTTCCCTTCTCCAGGACAAACATTCCTAGCTCCTATAATTGATCCATATACAGAAGGAACTCAAGGTCCTTCACCATACGTTGTACGGTGAACACTTGTGAACACTCTAGCACATCACTATCTTTTCTAAAATATGGTCCCAGAAATGGACACCATACAGCAAATGTTGTTGGACCAAGAAGAATAGCTCTGGATTATCATCCCCTTATTTCTGGACTGTACACTTTCAGTGCAGCCAGATTGTCTTATCTAGGTCTTGTCTAGGGCAGATATTCTTTGCTCCTTCTATCGGCCCTCATGGAATAGGATTTTTGAAAAGCTTCACAATACTGGTTAAAGACCATTTGGACACTGTCTAGATTCTTAGCTGTGGCAATTAAACAGTTTGAGAGGCATAACTTCTGGGTAATTTAATCATTTTATTAATAACACCAAAATTTTAATGTATGGTCATTTGGTTGTCTCTCTCTCTTCGAACAACGACAATCATGGTAGTAGGCTCATAGGTTATATGCCCACTGGAAGAGGGGTGTTCCCAGTGGTGGCAATCAACTCTGGTTAATAACCAATGAGAGAATGAATATTACAGTGAGATGCTGAATCTATTCAAATGAACTTTGGTTATGCCATTTATTTCTAAATTACCTCAAGTCTTGGGCAATCTATTCAAATAATTTTTCCTCACCCAAGCTTGAGTAGAGCACAATGCTTTCTCTACCTAGATGGGGTCTTGGTCCAGTCTCATTATCAGTAATGTCCTTCAAGAGACTGAACTTTTAAAATCATGACTTTAGAAAAAGGGGGGACTCTGGATCTCCCCAAATCATCTATTATTAATGATCATTTCTTTTGCAATCAGCATCTTTCCTATATTGCAACACTTAGAACTGAACATCAGTTCTAACTGTTCTAACTGAACATCCAGATGTAGAACTCTGGAGTGTCTGACTCCCTGTAGGTCCAAGAGCATAACTTGTTGAGCATAACTTCAATGGTATCGTAAGTGAAATCAATTCCATCCCGTTGACTCTGCCATCTATGGTGATCCAGAATGAATTGCTCCTCACCTTCATGCATTAGAAAATGGAGACTCTTTGGAAATGCTTTCACTGCTGTGAGTGGGAGTTTTGTAGCTCTCCAGAATAAATAATTCTATCATCAAGGATAATCAATATGTGCACTAGAGCAGCAAAAGCATTTCTTTCATCTTTTCTGAAAACAGTTATTTCCCCTGGGGGTCCTGGGAAGGAGTGAGTGGCCTGCCTAGCAGAGGGCTGAACTAGTCAGTTCACACTTGGACCTGCATTTTATTAGAAGGAAGTGAATTTAGATGCTAAGCTCTCACACACCTATAATGTGTTCACTTTATTCAATGGATTCAATTGTTGACAAGCCAGTTTATGCTAAGACTCAAGACCTCTCCTCCTGCAGTTCATAGCTCTGGAATGGAGAGCCATCTCATCTTCCTTTAATACAATTGGGGTGACTAATTTCCACTTCATCTCATGGATGAAGATATTGGGCTGAATTTTAAATAGGGATGAGGTAAAAGCAAAATGGAAAGGGTGAAATTAATGGCTTCTGGAATCAATTTTACCTGCCAATGAAAGTGAAAGTTAGTTGAAATTATATACATACATATATAGCATCTCCCTACTGTATGAACTTTATTGTCTGATTTTAGCATACATATTTACATAGATACATATTATATATATTTAGTGTATTGATACTTGTACTTTAATATCATTGGTTTCTTTTGTAATCTTGTGCATTTGATTTTATGCATTTAAATCACAATTCTGAGAAAGAGCTTATTGATTTCAGACTCCCTTAGGGGTCCATTACTTTTAAAAAGGGTAAGAGGCAAGAGGAGACAATTAGACTGACCACTGAGATATCGTGGAAATAGGATACAGAGAGAGGAAATCTTCTGGACAGTATGTGTTAGCAATTGAGGAAGTGCTGCCTGGAGATGAGTCTAACAGTGGTTTCTGGAGTCCTGGCAATTTCTGTTCTTGCTCCATTAGCTTTTCATTAGGCTTTTCTAAATTGAGCTGAGCCAGACACCCAGGGGGTGATGAGTATATGCTGTAGACTTCCAGTGGCCTGCCCATGGAATGTAGCAGTCAATGAATGGAGAAAATAAGAAGCTAGGATGGTTGTTGTCCTTCACTCTTGAAGAGGACCAAAATGACATCACCATGATAAAGTCAAGTTTAATGTGTCTGTCTGTGGCTGATTAGACCAGTATGAACTTGGAACGCTCTACCACAGACTGAGCACAGATAATCCATGTGAACATTTGGGATGGATATTCCAAATTTGCACGTTCTATGTTTACTTTGTGCTGTCTCAATTCTGCTTTGCTCATAGAGCACAGCACCCTTTCTGATTTGGGCATGCCATGCTGAGCAGTCCTGTGCCAGTATCTCATGTCTCACAATGAAATCCAAAGTTCTTGAGAGAGACCTTGAGACTGTCCTTGTATTGCTTCTTCTGACCACAATGTGATCACCTGCCTGCCCCATGTGAGTTCTCTGTAAAATAGACTTTTTGGCAAGAATACATTTTGCATTTGAACAACGTGACCAGCCCATTGGAGTCATGCTCTCTGAAGCATATTTGGAATGCTTGGCAGTTTAGTTTGAGTAAGAACCTCAGTGTCTGGTACCTTATCCTGCCAGGTGATCCTCAGAATCTTCCTCAGGTAGTTCAGATAGAAGCAATTCAGTTTTCTGGCATGGTGCTGGTAGACTGTCCATGATTCACAGGCATACAACAATGAAGTCAGCATAATAGCTCTGTAGATCTTCAGTTTCGTTGTCAGTCTAATACCTCTTCTCTCCCAAACTTTTCTTCAGAGTTTCCCAAACACTGAGTTAGCTCTGGCAATGCATGCATCCTCCTCATTATTGGAGGAATACTCATTCCTGTAAAATTTGAAAACTTGTCACACAAAAGAGTGATTAAATTTTTATAGATTAATCATGAGACAGATCTAGGAGCAATGAGTGGAAGCAATATGTAGAATAAGAAACTCAAGCTAAAAAACATTTCTAAATTATTAAAGTCATACTACGATATAGTGGAGTGGGGAGAATATTGAATTCTCCATGAATGTAGGTTTTCCAGTGGAGGTCCTGTGGCAACTTTGAGGGGCTGTTTCTGAGAGTCATGTCTTGTACCCTTTCCTCTTACCTGAATGAACTTGATGGAGTGATTTCCTTTTTCTTTGCAATGAGATCACATCAGAGGAGGAGAGGATCTCTTGTATCTGTAGAATACATCTAGCAGTGAGAAGAATTAAAGCTTTGTCAAGCTGAGGACCTGGGTTCAAATTCTGGCTCCTCCACTCACCACTTGTGGAACCTTAATCAATCAATTGATCAACAAGCTTTTGTTAATCACCTACTGTGTGCCAGGCTCTATGAATACAGATACTCAGTAAATTCCCACAACATCTCAGTCTCATTTCCCTCATCACTAAAATGATTTATGGGATTCTTTTTGGTTCTTATTCTGTGATGGCAGTGCCCAAAGGTCTTCCTCAAGCTGTTTTCATTTGGAGACACAGCCCCATTGTTCTCCCTCCCTTGCTCCCTTGATTAAGCTCCAGGAAGCATTAATAAGGGAGGAGTTAACTGAACTGGGCTTGAATTTCTAAACCTCAAGAGATTCACTCCTCACTAGACTTGTAACATTCTTTTAGCTTCCAGCTGTTAGACTTCTGCAAAGTCAGCTCCATGTGTTGATGGGGTGCACCATATTTTATTTTTCTATCAAGCCTATCACTTTTAAATATTGCTTAACTGGGCTCAACATCAGTGCATTTTCAGAGCTTATCAGCTTGAAGTACATTAAATTCCCTTTTGTGTGAAAGTGCTAATTATCCAGGTTCCCCAAAGTCTGAGTTTTTTTTTGTAATGAATGACTTCAAGAGTATCTCTCTCCTCTCTTCCTCTCTCATCCCCTCTCCTTCTGTCTCTTCCCCTCATTTTCTCTCCCTCCTCTTTCTCCATTCCTTCTCTCTCCTCTCTCTTCCCTAACTTCTTTTTTCTTACTCTCCTTCATCTCTCACCTTTTCCCACACTTTGTTCCTTGCTTAGCTTGCAAAGGGCATGACTCTCTTGCTCAGCTGGAAAACTAACTCTCTAGAGATCTATGACTGAAGGACCCAAGATTGATTCTCAAAAAAGGGCAGAAGTAGGAGGGGATCAGGTGCATTGTTAATTGTGTTCAGGCTCCCTCTAATGTAGGTCATTGATTTGATTCTCTCCTGGGTTTGTAGCCACTGAATATAGTTACTATTTTGATAAGGTTTAGGAACAAGGTATTGAGAATTGGACAGCTTGCTGTTGGAAGTCATACAGTATCATTGCCCATGCCCACATCACCCACAATCTGACACCCTGAATGACCTTGGGAAAAGTGACTATGGGTAAGTAGTCCCTCACATTTGGAGTTCTCAGTTTAGAATGTTGGTCTTTCACATCTGGAAAGGTACTATTTTAAACATTTTCCCTTATATTTGGAAAGTTCCACATTTTAACAATAGTTCTCATATGGGGAAGATTCTTCACTTCTGGTTAAGTCCATATTTCAACAACTACCTTTATACACCCAGGAAGGCCCACATATGAATGGAGAGTCATTTTTGTAGTGGCTTCAATTTAAACATCTAGCCTTTCACAATTAGGTAAGTCTGTGAGAGGTCCTGATGCAGACAACTGTGTCCTTCACACATGATAGCCTTGTTGGAATTATATTGATCCTTGATGCTAGAGTGTTATGTAATATGCACTGAATCCAAGGTCATAGGAGCAGAGGTTCATGGGACCACTACTATTCTCCCACATGGTCAGGTAAACTATCTTGAAATCATTTTTAACTGATCCTTCTTTCTCACCCCTACTCATTCATTAATTTAATTAATCATTCAGGAGAATTAATTAAGCATCTCCTACATACTAGACATTGTCCCATGTCCCTCCCTTGGAGATATTACTTCTTTTCAGGAAACAACCAGCTTGGGAGGTCCATCTGGTAAGTCTTTCAGTTCCATTGGTTGGGAACTTCAGTGTAATTCATTTGAAAAGAAACAGCAGGGTGGGGCAGAGCCAAGATGGCAGAGTAGAAGCATAGACCTGTAGAAGCTCTCCCCAATAACCCATAAAATCCCTATAAAAATGACTAAAAAAATTCTAGAGCAGCAGAAGCCACAAAATGACAGAGTGAAAGAGATTTCCAGCCCAAGATAGCATGAAAGACTGATAGGAAAGGTCTATCACACAGGATGTGGCGTGGAGCACAGCCCAGCCTTGGCCACATTGTGCGGCAAGGACAGGACTGGAGCAGGCCCCAGGGGGCAGAATTCCAGGTAACAGCTGCAGCTCCCAGATTGCTCAACTCATGAATGCCAAAGACAGCTTCAGAGGTCAGTGAGAAAGCTCTCTCACCTGGGTGAGAAGGGAACACGATGCTGGCAGCAACCACTGCAGCAGTCACAGCCACTGCAGTGGCAGTGTCCATTTTTGGAGCCCTTGGCCTAAAGTCTCTAGGGAATTGAGTGGCTGATCTAGATCTTAGCCCTGAGTGGCAGCCCTGGGGTGAGGAGGAGCACTGGTGATAGAGCTAGTGGAGGCTTTAGAGAGGGAACCCTACTTGCAGATCCTGGGCAGAACAGAGTGCTTGTGATTGCTCACAGACAGGAGCAGAGGCCAGGAGAGGAGTTTACTCCTCTCCCTTAATTGTTCCACCTAGGAGGAACGGAGAACTTTCAGGTCCCCAGAGTATATGGTGTTCTTGACAAAAGACTCAAAAGTCAAGTAACTGCCTGGGAAAATGCCCAAAAAAGGGGAAAAAAATAAGACTATAGAAGGTTACTTTCTTAGTGAACAGGTATTTTTGTCCATCCTTTCAAATGAGGAAGACCAATGCATACCATCAGAGGAAGACCTAAAAGTGAAGGCTTCTGCATCCAAAAACTCCAAAAAAAAATAAGCAATGTTCTCAGACCATGAAAGATGTCGAAAAGGATTTTGAAAATCAAGAAAGAGAGATGGAGGAAAAATTGGGAAGAAAAATGAGAGTGATGCAAGAAAATCATGAAAAGCAAGTTAGCAGCTTGCTAAAGGAGCCCAAAAAAATGCTGAAGAAAATAGTACCCTTAAAAATAGACTAACTCAAATGGCAAAAGAGGTCCAAAAAGTCAATGAGGAGAATAATGCTTTAAAAAGCAGAATTAGCCAAATGGAAAAGGAGATTCAAAAGCTCACTGAAGAAAATAGTTCTTTAAAAATTGGAATGGAACAGATGGAAGCAAATGACTTTATGAGAAACTAAGAAATTACAAAACCAAACCAAAAGAATAAAAAAAAAAGAAGACAATGTGAAATATCTCATTGGAAAAACTACTGACCTGGAAAATAGATCCAGTAGTGACAATTAAAAAAAAAATTATGGGACTACATGAAAACCATGATCAAAAAAGAGCCTAGACATCATCTTCCAATAAATTATCAAAGAAAACTGCCCTGATATTCTACAACCAAGTGGTAAAATAAATATTGAAATAATCCACTGATCATCTCCTGAAAGAGATCTGAAAAAAAATTCCTAGGACTATTGTAGTCAAATTCCAGAGTTCCCAAGTCAAGTAGAAAATATTGCAAGCAGGTGGAAAGGAACAATTCTAGCACTGTTGAAATATGATCAGGATAATACAAGATCCAGTAGCTTTTACATTAAGGGATTGAAGGACTTGGAATATGATATTCCAGAAGTCAAAGGAACTAGGATTAAAACCAAGAATCACCTACCCAGAAAAACTGAGTATACTTCAGGGGAAAAAAGGATCATTCAGTGAAATAGAGGACTTACAATAATTCTTGATGAAAAGACCAGAACTGAATAGAAAATTTCACTTTCAAACACAAAAATCAAAAGAAGCATGAGAAGGTAAACAGGAAAGAGAAATCATAAAGGACTTTCTAAAGTGGAACTGTTCACAAAAGAAACCCACACAAATCTTCTGCATTTCCATATATTTCTAACAAAGCCCCACAGCAAGAGACAGAAAGAGAAATCCCATTTAAAGCTAGAAGAGACACTATAAAATATTTGAGAGTCTACCTGCCAAAACAAACTATATGAAGACATTTACAAAATACTTTTCACACAAATAAAGTCAGATCTAAATAATTGGAAAAACATCATTTGCTCATAGGTAGGCTGAGCCAACTGAGTAAAAATGACAATTCTACCTAAATTAATTTACTCATTCAGTTCCATACTAATCAAACTATCAGATAATTATTTTCTGGAGCTAGAAAAAAATAATATCGAAATTCATCTGGAAGAACAAAAGGTCCAGAATATCAAGGGAACTAATGAAAAGAAATGCTAGAGAAGGTGGCCTAGTTCTACTAGAGCTCAAATTGTATTATAACACAGCAGTTATCAAAACCGCTTGATACTGGCTAAGAAACAGAAGGGTAAACCAATGGAATATGTCAGGTACTCAAGGTACAGTAGTCAACGAATATAGCAATCTACTGTTTGATAAACTCAAGACCCCACCTTCTGGGATAAGAACTCACTGTTTGACACAAATTGCTGGGAAAACTGGATAACAGTGTGATAGAAACTAGGCATAGACCAATGCCTGACACCATACACAAGAATAAAGTCCAAATGGGTACTTGATCTAGGTATAAAAATTGATACTATAAACAAATTCGTGGAGCAAGGAATAGTGTATTAATCAGATTTATGGAGAAGGGAAGAATTTTTGACTAAACAAGAGACAGAAAGCATTATGAAGTACAAAATGGATAATTTTGATTACATTAAATTGTAAAGGTTTTGCACAACCAAACCCAATGCCACCAAGATTAGGAGGGAAGCAGAAAACTGGGAAAGAATTTTTGCAACTAGTGTCTGTGATAAAGGCCTCATTTCTAAAATATATAGAAAACTCAGTCAAATGTACAAGAATACAAGTCATTCCCCAACTGATAAATGGTCAAAGGATATGAACAGGCAGTTTTCAGAAGAAATAATTAAGGCTATCTATAGTCATATGAAAAAATACTCTAAATCACTATTGATTAGAAAGATGCAAATCAAAACAACTCTGAGATACCACATCACCCTTATCAGATTGGTTAACATGACAAAACAGGAAGATAAGTGTTGGAGAAGATGTGGGAGAGTTGGTACACTAATTCATCATTAGTGGAGCTGTGAGCTGATCCAACCAGTCTGGAGAGCAATTTGGAACTATGCCCAAAGGGCTACAAAAATGTGTATACCCTTTGACCCAGAAATACTGCTTCAAGGAATGTATCCCCAAGAGATCATAAAAATGGGAAAGGGTTCCACATATACAAAAATATTTATAGCAGGACTCTTTGTGGTGGCCAAAAACTGGAAATCAAGGGGATGCCCATCAATTGGGGAATGACTGAATAAATTGTGTTATATGAATATAATGGAATACTATTATGTCATAAGAAATGATAAACAGGAAGACTGCAGAGAGGCCTGAAAAGACTTACGTGATCTGATGCTGAGTGAAAGGAGCAGAACCAGGAGAACTTTGTACACAGCAACAGTGTGTGAGGATTTTTTCTGGTAGACTTAGAACTTCATTGCAATGCAGGGACCTAAAAAATTCCCAATTGTCTTTTAAGGCAAATGCCTTCCACATCAGAGAAAGAACTACGGAATTTGATCACAGAATGTAGCAGATCATTTTCTTTTGTATTACATTTTAGCTTGTTTTGTGATTTCTCCCAATCATTTTAATTCTTTTATGTAACATGACTGAGGTGAGGGTGTATTTAGTGAGAATGTATGTGTAGAACCCATATAGCATTGTAAGCCATCTTAAGGTGGTAGGGAGAAGATGGGGGGAAGGAGGGGGAGGGAGGGAAAAAAATCTAGGTTGTATGGAAGTGGTTGTAGCGGACTGAAAATAAGTAAAATTTTTAAAAAATGGTCATTCAGTGAAATAGAGGACTTTCAAGCATTCTTGATGAAAAGACCAGAGCTGAATACAAAATTTGACTTCCAAACACATGAATCAAGAGAAGCATGAAAAGGTAAACTGGAAAGAGAAATCATAAGAGATTTACAAAAGTCGAACTATTTACATTCCTGCATGATAGGTAATATCTATAATTCTTGAAATTTTTCTCAGTATTTGGGTAGTTGGAGGGATTATACACACACACACAGACACACTCACACACATATAGACAGAGGTGCACAGGGTGAGTTGAATAGGAAGGGGTGATATCTAAAAGAATAAAATTAAGGGGTGAGAGATGAGTATATTGGGAGGAGAAAGGGAGAAATGAAATGGAGTAAATTATCTCTCATAAAAGAGGCAAGAAAAAACTTTTACTTTTTTTCCAATTTATTTATTTATTTTTAGTTTTTAACATTCATTTCCACAAGATTTTGAGTTTCAAATTTTCTCCCCATCTCTCTCCTCCCCCATTCCAAAACACCGTTCATTTTGATTACCCCTTCCCCCAATCTATCCTCCTTTCTATCATACCCCTCCCTTCCCTTATCCCCATCTTCTCTCTAAGAAAAATACTTTTTCAATGGAGGGGAAAAGTGGGTAGGTGAGAGGGAAAAAGTGAAGCTTACTCTCATCACATTTGGTTTAAGGAGGGAATATGACGCTCATTCAATTTGGTATGAAAATCTATCTTACCCCACAGGAAAGTAGGGGAGAAGGGGATAAGTGGGGTGGGGGGATGATAGAAGGGAGGGCAAATGGGAGGAGGGAGTAATTAGAAGCAAACACTTTTGGGGAGGGACATGGTCAAAAGAGAGAATAGAATAAATGGGGGGCAGAATAGGATAGAGGGAAATATAGTTAGTCTTACACAACATGACTATTATGGAAGTCTTTTGCAAAACTACACATATATACCCTATATTGAATTGCTTGCCTTCTCAGTGGGGATGGGTGGGGAGGGAGGAAGGGAGAGAAGTTGGAACTCAATGCTTTACGAACGAATGTTGAGAGTTGTTGTTGCATGGAACTGGGTAATAAGAAATACAGGTAATGGGGTATAGAAATATGTCTTGCCCTACAAGAAAAGAGAAAAGATGGGATAGGGGCACGCAGGGTGTGATAGAAGGGAGGGCAGATTTGGGGAGAGGTAATCAGAATGCATGGTGTCTTGGAGTGGGGAGGGGAGAGATGAGGAGAAAATTTGGAACTTAAAATTTTGAGGAAATGAATGTTGAAAACTAAAGATAAATAAATAAATATAAAAAAAGAAATGAAACTTAGCAGAATAGAAATAGGATTGAATTTGGAGTCAGAAGACCTGGTTTTATCATCCTGACTCTTTCTGCTTTCAAGCTATTCAATGTTGGGTAAGTCGTAGCATTTCTCTGAATCTATTCCCTCCTCTGAAAAAGTGAGGGGTTGGACTAGAGGATCTCTAAATTCCTTTTCTTATTAATTCCAGAAATATTTATTAAGTATCTACAGCACCTAAGTCTGAGTGTGTATGGGTGCTGGGAGTATGTCACATCATAATAATGATCAACTCCTGAGTATGTTCTTTATGAATTCAGTTCAGACAATTGATGCTAAGCACTGAAAGTGTTATGCTGAAGCATGTGCCAGGTACGTGGTGCATACAACGATTAGTGAGCGAAATCTTTTGAATACCCTCACTGAATTTATAATTTAGAAGTAGAGAGATAATGCATAATTGGAACAGTGATTCTCTGGCCCCTTCTGCTTGAGGACCAGGTGTGTTGCATTTCATCCCTCCCCCAGAATTCTCTGGTACAGGGTTTCTTAAACTTGTCCCACTACTTTGAATGGTTCCAGCAGTATTCATTACTATTTCATGGCATAATGGCACGCTCAGTGTGAAGTGCACATGCTTTGTGTTCAGAACCAAGGGTACAGTGAAACTGTGTAAGGCAAGCACTGCCAGAAACACCTCAGATTCTTTATGCATTTGGTTCTTAATTAATTTTTGGTTGCTTTGTGTTCAAAAACCTTTTACTGTTGCCATATTTTTCACAACCCCATATAGGGTTGCGACCCACAGTTTAAGAAGCACTGCTCTCCTATACATAGAGAGCTGGTCATTGATCCAATGACTCTTTCCCTTGGGATGATTGGGCCACTTAATGTCCTTATTCCTCAAGCCTCCCAGCTCTTAGATGGCATTAACATGTTTGGCCCCTTTCATGGGGGTGCAATATGAGCCCTTGCAAGGAAGAGAGTGATCTTTCCAAAAACTTGGGATGCTACAAAGTATATTGTTCTCTCTTCTTATGTCAGGAGGGACTTAATGATTTGACAATGACAACCATGAGGATTAATATGGAATTCTTTAGTTTTGTATTTCTTGAGGTGACAGACACTTAATAAATACAAAGGATTGTTATGAAGATGAATGCTGGTCTACATTATAAATGAATATCTTCTATATTGTGTTACTTAAATTTGAGAATGGTAAAACTATGTATTATAAAAAGATCAATCATTTTGTCATTATGGCACTTTTTGCTCAAAACCACTTTATTGGATTTCTTTAGTTTCAAATAACAGTAAAATAAATTGCCTCTTTATTGAGAGGGTAAATATATCTGAGACATGATTAAGATTTCATGACTAAGATTAAAAAATACTATTGAAAACCTAGATTTCATATTAATATGGCAAAGTTTTATCTGAGCCTCAGTGGTCCCAACCTCCCTAGGATGATGTCTGGAGCAGTCATTCTCTCTCAACTATGCTCCTTAACATGGATATTCAGAGCTTAAAATAATGGATTCTCAGAACCATAAAAGGACCTTAGAGGTGTCTAGTTCAATCTTTTGCCGAACATATTAATCCTCTCTATGACACCCATCCAACTGGTCATCAAGCTTCTATTTAAACATCTTAAGGTCAGAACGCTTACTAACTCAGCAGGCAGGCCACAGTATTTTGGAAAGCTTTAATTGTTAGGAAGTTCTACTTAGTCTTACTTGCTGACTACTTGTTGACTACTTATGACCTCAGCAGTGTGAGCATCTGCACAGAAATTCGGATCATAAATATTTTCATCTTATGTCATCGTTTTTCCGTAATCAAAGGATCATGTATGATGTCCATCAACTGGAGAATGGCTGAACAAATTGTAGTATATGATTGTGATGGAGTACAGCTGTATTATAAGAAGTGATAAATTCAGTCATTTTAGAAAAACATGGAAAGACTTGCATGAAATAATGAAGAATAAAATGATCAGAACCAAGAGATTATTGTATGTAAAAATGACAATATTGTTTTTAAGAAAAACTTTTAGTGAATAAGTCATTTTGACTATTATAAATATTCAGACTAACTACAAAGGACAAGGGAAGATATTGTCTGCATGTAGAGAAATAACTGATGGATAGAAGTATGTACAGAATGGTATATGTGCATACATACATACATACATACATATATATATCATACACATACGCACATGTATATGCTCACACATTTGTGTTGAATGGTAGCCATCTCTAGGATGGGGGAAGCAAAAATGGGAAAAAAGTTGCATGATGAGTATTATATATTTAAAAGAATTAGCAAATTTTAAATAATAGATTTGCAGTTTCATGGACAATCATCTTTTTTCTACTTTATTATATTATTGAAATGCACATTTATTTTCTTAAGTTCAAATAAAATAAGTGAAATTAAAAAATAAAAATAGAAGGAACCTCAAGGTCCATTTTTTCCAATCTGCTTCATTTTACATATAAAGATGAGTATCACTTGAATTAATCAATTAATCAGCCCCACCCCACTGAAGATGCTGTGCTCTTACCTTGCTGCTGCTATTTGGCCTTCGTTCTTGAAGAGAACCATGATATCAGAGAAGCGATGCTAACATGCAAGTGAATTGGATTTAAGTGAGGGAGCTCTGTGCAAAGTCACCAGCCCCACTTTTTCCTCCAGAATCATCTGGGTTCAGTGGCCAGATGTTCATCAGGACAGCTGGAGATGGCCCAGGATGCAGTGGCCCATATGTTTTGTCTGGTGAGAATACCTCTGTGGAATCAATCAAAGACGTTAGACTTGATTGGTTTGAAAAGAACTAAAGCTACTGGCTCCAATAAAGTGACATTGCATAGGAGGCATATTGCGATTAGCTGGAGAAACTTGGTCATAACCTTTACAACTTGTATAATATAGGAAGCCCATTAGACCCCAGCAATTGAGTATTGGGTCAGCATTCCAATAAAGTTCTTGAAAGGGAATCACTTGGAGTTTGGGTTAAATTTCTGTTTCCCTGACCCTATTTGACCAGAAGATGACTTCATGAATCTCAAGAGTATAAAGGATTTGGAATTTTTCAAAATATCCCTAAAACAGCAGTGACTGACAGCAGCAGTGTCTGCATTAGGGACCAAAGATGAGGAAAAAAATTTCAGGACTTAATGTTAAGGAGTCCAGCTATACCATGCCCAAGGAGAAACTTCTTGAGGACTTCATGAAGGGGAGAGAAAGACCTCCAAAAAACTTGTTTCCAGGAGTTTTGAGTGTCTTTACTACATAAATATGAGTTCATTTTCCTCTAGCCTCTGTATGTACTTGTAGAAAAGTGTAACACAGACATTTTTTTGGGGGAGGGGGATATTATGTACCAATTATTTCTACTATACTACTGTATCAAATACTGGTTTCTAAATAACTCTAGCCCTATGTGTGCTCTAATCCTAACCCTAACTCCTAATGGCTAATTAGTATGGACTGATGATCAATGGAGGAAGCACACTGGTGGGGGCCTATGAGCTGTAGTACTAGAGAATACCCCCCCCACCCCTCCAAGTTTATCTTCAGAACCCTAAAGGAGAAGCATAGTATGGTCCTCTGGGGATCTGACTTTCCTGTGCAAGTGGGATTTGAGAAAAAGAGTTTGTTCTACATTCAGATGGAAAAAAAAAAACTGTGATGAGGGGAGATTTAGGAGTTTGTTCAAGGTTACAGAAATAATAAGCATTATAGGTGGGTTCATGAAGCCATGTGCTTTGACACCAGACCCAATGCTTTTTCTACTGTCTTACATTGCCCCCTCTGAAATCTGTTAAAGAAGATCTTCCCAACATACTGGAATCAACCCTAGAAAAAGCTCGTTAAAACCACAGAAATTCTGTTCCATTACCCTTTGATTATTAATAGTAGAACTTCAGAGTTATAAAAGATCTCAGGATCCATCTAGTTTACAACATACTCAAGAAAAGGTCATCCAGGCTTTGTTTGTAGACCTCAAATGAGGGGGAACTCTTGTTCTTCTGCTGTACTCATTGTATATATCTAATTCTATGAACTATTTTTTTTCTTTTATGAAGTCTAAATCTGCCTATCTGCATATGTGACTTCTGTGGCTTCTGCCCATTCCTCCTCATTCTGGGGGCCAGGCAAAATAAATCTATTCCTTATTCTGTATGAAAGACCTTCAGATACTTGAAGGTAGCTGTCAGGTTTCTCCTTTCTTCTTAAGGCTAATAAATATTGCAGCTTCTTTGAGCACAGCCTCATATTTCATGATCTCAAAACCTTCACTGTGCTGATCTTTCTCTTCTGGATGTCCTCCAACTTATCAGTGGTCTTCCAAAAATATAGCCCCCAGAAATAAACACATCACCATGTCTGTCCACAGCAGACTAAAATTTGAACCATGACTGCTGCATATGTCCTGTTTGACCTTGAGCAGGATCATTTAACTGCTCTGGGTCTCCTTTTCTTCATCTGTAAGGTGAGGAGGTTGAATGGATCATCTCTAAAATCCTTTCCTGCTCTAAGTCTATAATCCGTATGTTTCTAAGATTTTATGATTCCTTTGGTCATGTGCTGCTGCTCTGTGAGCTGTGAGAAAAGATATTCAGAACTAGAGAGAGAAAGCAGGAAACGCAATCTTAGCAAGCAGTGGGTTGGGCGTTGGGCAATTCTCTTTAGGGCTCTGCTGTCGGGCTAAACTCATTTCAGAATCTCTAAAGGGAAGGAAGGTAGGAAGCAACTGAAGGGAGCCAGAGAGCCAATGTCCCAGCTGCTGACAATGAGTAATTTCATTGTATTCTTTCCCTCACTTACCTTTGTATTCCTGGGGAAGGTTTTGTGACAGTCTAGTATGTTATTCATTGGCAGCCTAGCCCTAGGAATGATATAGACAACAAATGGCTAAGGGACAAGCTGACCAAGCCCCTGGACTTAATAGAGAAGCATCTTATTTCTGCACCGGACCCATTTGGGGAGGGAAGAAGATGTTTCACTTTCTCTTTCTGTCTTTCTTCTTTTTAACTTGAGATTATAAAGAGGAGATAGATAACTAGCTGATTTGACTGGTTTGATATTTCCTTTCCCTAGCCCCCTTTCTTCTTTTTCTCCATTTCTCACTTCCTCCTTTTTTCCATCTTTCATTTTTCCTTTCTTCCCATTCTTTCCCTCTTTCCTCCTTTAACTTCCCTTTCTCTTTTCCCATTTCCTCCTTCTTACCTTACCAATTTCTCCTCTCATCCATTTTCCCCTTTCTCCCTTCCTTTCTTTCTCCCTTTCTCCTTTTTACTTCCTCTTCCCTTTTCTCCTTACCCTGTTTTTTTCCCTTTGTTTTTCTCTCTTCCCTTTTCCTTTTATCAGAGAAAATCAAACCAAAACAAAGAACTTTTTGAGTCCAGTGAAGAGGTGAGTTTTCATGTGAAATAGAACTTTCTGTCAATGAGAGAAAATCCTTTTATTTTTCTGAATCACAGGGCTGGCAAGATGCCCTTTCCCCAGGTTAGGCTTCTTTTCCCACAGTCCTTCTTCAGACTTTATTGACTCTGAAATACCTTTTCCTGTTTCTTCAGTGGTTGCAAATCATAGTCCTATGATTGATTTTTCAGTAGTTTAGAAGGAATGTTACCCTCTGTTATCACACACCACACTTTCTCCTAAACTATTCACTGAGTTGTTCTAGCCAGTGATGTGCTTGTACATGTTTAATAGCCAGCTTTCTAGAAAAAATATGCATATACATTTCTGAATTTAATTTGTATTGTTAATATTTTCTTTAACACTTTAAGTTTAGACAATCAACAAAATAATAAATCCAGTCCTGATTTGTAGCATTTGCTGATTTCTGAGGTGCAGATATTCACATTAAAATTTTAGAGTAAGTAGAAGCTGAATCCAGCATACCCTTGGTGCAATGGGACCACTGGATTAGAGGGGAAGGGAGCATTAAACATATGTGGGCAATTCCCTGCCCCACTGCCCTCATTTTACAGAAGATAAAACAAACCCACAGATTTTCTTAAAGTTGCCCTGTAGTTTGACCACATCAGAAAGCTTCAATGGCTCCCTATTCCTTCTAGGACAAAATTATAGCCTCCTCTGTTTCTTTCCAACCAATTGTTCTAAAATGACATCACATTCCCCTTCTTCATGAACTCATATCCCTACCAAACTAGCCTCTATGATATTCCATCTACATTGGCCTCATTTCCTCTTATTTCATTCGCTCACTACATATTTTCGAGTCTGCCAGTGTTTCTCTGACTTGCTCATGTTTGTAATTTCTTCATTCTGTTACATTCACATACTGCAGTTGTCAGTCATTTCACAATTGATAGACAACTATTTTGTTTCCAGTTTTTCTCTACCAGGGAAAGTGCTGCTTCAAATATTTTGGTATATTTGGGACCTTTATTTCTTTGAAATCCAAAGGAATTTTGACTAATATTAAGACTATTGCCTTTTTATACAATTTCTAATTGTCCTGACTAGAGCAATTGGTTAAATTTGCAGTTCCTCTACCAGTGTATCAGTGTGCCTATCTTCCCACAGTTCCTACAAAATTGACATTTTTTTGTCTTTTATCATCTTTGCCAGTTTGGTGGATGTGAAATAATATCTCAGCGCTTAAATTGCATTTCTTTTATTATTAGTATTTTGGAGATTTTCATATGGTTCTTGATATTTTATACTTTTTACTTTGAAAACTACTTTCTTTGACTACTTACTTTATTTGTGTCAATTATCTAAATATATTGCATATCAGACTTTACTAAGAGATCTCTGATATTCATTTCTTCATTAAATAGTTTCTATTCTTAGACAGTTGCATTGATTTTATTTTTGTAAAAGCATAATTTAAAATAGTGTAATTAAAAATTTCCTGCTTTCAAAATTGTCCATTTCATTTATTATTAACACCTCTGTCTCTTGCATGACTAAGAATTCTCCTACTTGCCAAAGTTGTGAAAAATACCTCCTTCTGTTGTCTTAATTTTTTTTTTATAATGTGACACATTATCCAGACAAAGTATCTTTTTGGAGCTTTATCTTTTAGCATATGGTGTAAGATATTGGTCAAAATGTACTTTCCACCCAACTGTTTTCAACATCTCTCATGAGTTTTTAATTGAATAGTGAATCTTTTTCCTAGTAGATTGTGTTCTTGGATTTGTCGAAAAATATAACTATTTTGGACAGCTCCTAATGAGTCTGTCATGAGTGTTAGTAGGCTATAACTTGTCACCAATGCAGAATTACATAAGAGAAATGTTATAAAGGATATGGCTTCATTCAAAAAGCATTTAGTCAGTGTTTCCTAGTGTCAGGCACTGTTCTAGGCACTAAGGATGTAAAAACAAAACTGAAACTATTCTGACCCTCAAGGAGCTTACAATGTACTGGGGATGAAACAGTAGATATACAAAACATGTACAAAGTAAATACAAAATAATCTGAGGAGACGCTAACCACTTGAGGGGATTAATAAAGTCCTTACATAGGAAGTAGCATTTTGAGCAAAGCCTTAAAAGGAGCAATGGATTCTAAAAGATGGAGTTAAGGAGAGAAAACATGACAGGCATGAGAGGATAGCCTGTGCAAATGCATGAAGTGAGGATATGGACAGTCATATTATGTAGCATGTATATGGGGCACTGATGTGAAGCCAGTCTAGAGCAACTTGATGGCACAGTGGAGATAGAGTCAGGAAGACCTGAGATCAAATCCAGCCAGATAGTTACTAGCTTTTTGTCTTATGGGAAGCACTTAACCTTTGTATGCTTCAGTTTCCTCAACTATAAAATGAGACTAATAATAACATCTATCTCCTAGAGTTACTGTGAGGATAAAATGAGATAATATTTGTACAGTACTTAGCACAATGCTGAGTTCATAGCAGATTCTTAATAAATGTTTGTTTCCTTCCAGTCTGAAAATTTAGGCTGATGTCAGATTGTGAAGGGTTAGAAGAGTCTGTATTTTCTTCCTAGAGCCACTGGAGAACAGAAGTAGATCTGTGCTTTACAATCAATTTGACACAGGTGTAGAGAGTGAATTGTAGAGAAATAAAATAAAGAAAGCTAAATAGGAGGCTATTATATTAGGTGACAATAGTCAGCCAAAAGCATTTATTAAGCATCTGCTGTATACCAGGCACTGTGTCAAGGGCCAGGTTATGAAGAAAAACAAAAGTCAAACCCTTCCCTCAAGGATCTCATAGTCTGTTGAGAGCCTGGATTAGAGTGTTTATTTTATGAATGGAGAGAAGGGAGTTGTGAGAGCTATTGCAAAAATAGAGTTAACAAAATTGAACAATAGATCTGGAAGTTAGATGGTGCAGTAGATTGAATGTTAGACATGGAGTTAGGTAGATCTGAGTTCAACTCTTGCCTTAGACACTTACTAGTTGTGTGACCCTGGGCAAGTCATTTAATCTGTGTGCCTCAGTTTCCACATCTGCAAAATGGGAATAACATCTACCTTCTAGGATTGTTGTGAAGATGAAATGAGATGTTTCTAAAATGCTTTGTAAAAATGTGCTGGATCAAAGCACCATTATTATTATATGGGGAAGTAAATAAAAGGGAAGAGTCAAAGATGAAGCTGAGGTTATAAAATTAGCTAACTCAGAAGATGGTGGTTTTCTAGAATGAAATTAAATATTTAGAGGTATTATGGGGTCATAGATCTGAGCTATAAGGGACCTTATAGGACATCAGTTCTGGCCACCTGATTCCACAAATGAGGAAACTGATGTCCAGAGTGACTAACTGGCTGTTCGACTTGCCCAAATTCCCATAGGTAATAAGAGGGAGAGGTTTGAACTTAAATCCTCTGATTATAGAAAAGGAGATGAGCTGGTAGCAAGGGATAATAAGATATATTAAGATTCTCCATTCCCATCATATGGAGTAGACCCAGGGGTATTTGGGAGCCAGCTCCAACCAGCTGAAAAGAGCCCAGTTGTTAAATTTTCTATGTGAATATTTATACCCTGGAAATCAACAAATGCTGCACATCAAGGCTTTATTTATTATTTTGTTGATTGTGTTGACTTAAAAAAGTGATAGAAAAGATGTTAATAATGTAGACTAAACTTAAAAGGGTATCTTCATGTCCAGAATTCTGGACAGATTTCCTCTGGGAGATTGATTATAAAACAATTTTAAGATAAAGCACAGAACTTGCCTTATATCCTAGTTGAGAGTCTGGATTTGAATTGGAATCTGACTCCCCTCAACTTCTACCAATAAATTCAATCCTTCTTCTGTTTCATCAATCTTTAGGGACAGTGACAAACTTCCTCCTTATACACCCCCCTTCCAAACTTAAATCTTTTACAGGCTAAACAAGGTTCCATTGAACTGCTGCTTATTTGACATGGTTTGAAGTCCCTTCCTATGTTCCTGATCCATTTTGTCAACGTCTCTTTCAAAATACATTGTCTGAATTGAACCCAGTACTCTAGAAGTGGTATTACCACAGAAGGCATAAGTATTGTCAACACTCTTCCCTGGGACGCTAAGACTGCATCACCTATTTATCATATTCAAGTTTTTTCCTTCATTCTGTTTTTTTTTTGTTTTTTTTTTGTTTTTGTTTTTTTACTGGGAGGCCAGTGATTCATACATTATCTTTCTGAGCTCACTTAGAATAATTGTTATTGTAGATATGTTTCTTCTTAATTTTAATGTTTTTTTTAAATCTGACTCTGTTTCTTGTACTCTTGAATTTTTTAGTTACATTTCTTCCAAATGTTTTCCTCAATATCCACTGCCTCATGAAAATTTTCCAACTTTGATTCTTAGCTATCAATTTACCTTTTGAGTTTTTCATTATCTTTTGCATCAGTCTTTCCTTCCTTCCTTCCTTCCTTCCTTCTTTCCTTCCTTCCTTCCTTCCTTCCTTCCTTCCTTCCTTCCTTCCTTCCTTCCTTCCTTCCTTCCTTCCATCCTTCCTTCCTTCCTTCTTTCCTTCCTTCTTTCCTTCCTTTCTGGCTTTTCAAGCACCCTATGTGTTCTTGCAGTCTTCTCTCTGGTTCTAGTTATTTTTATTGTGGAATTATCTTCTTTCAGAATTTTACATTGGGATTCTTTAGCCCACATTTTAAAAAGAGTTTTCTTTTGCTTACAAATTTCCTCCCATACTTCTGCTCTTCCTGTTTTCTTTCCTGTCTCCCACCTCCTTGCTCTCCTTACCATGCAGATTCTCTGTGGAAATTCCATTCCTTTCCCCTCTTTTAGTTGTTTGAGTTTATTTGGTATAATAGCCATTTGGGAGTTTTTGTCTTACATACACTGGTTCACTCATTCTTTTTGCTGGAAGTTCCACTTCATTCTTCCCCTTCTGTTTCAGACAGTATTGGTTTCTCTCTTTTGCTCAGTCTGAGGACATGGTGAGCTTATGATCTTCAGTCAGCAGACAATAAGGGAGTCTGGTTGAACTGTTTAGGAGGGAAGCCTCTGAGAGGCAGTGAAAGACACTGGGTTGGATGATGAACGCGGCTGTTGAAGGATGGCCACATTTGCTTATATTCCAAGCAGACAATTCTGTCTGCAGGTATTGCAGCCAATCCCATGTGGAACCCTGATCATGGAGCCCAGAAGAGTGAGCAAGATGTCAAGTGTAACAAATCCTGAATGTAGAATGGAATACTGCCAGCCAGCAAGCTTTAATTTTTTCATACATGATAGGCACTGTGCTAAGAGGTGTGAATGCAAAGAAAGACAAAAGAATAGTTCTTGCCCTGAAGGAACTCACGTTCCAATTGGGGAGACAGCATTCCAGCTATAAATGTGTATATGTATAGATTGCATAAATTCACATATACAGACATATATGCAGATATGTATATGTAATGTTTATATATGTGTGTATTAGTAGATATACATATATATAGGTATATTTTATACACCTATACATATAGTAGAGAACAGAAGTAATCTCCAATTGAAGGCACTGTTGTAAGGGAGTAGTTTTACTAGTATTTTCCATGAAAATTGTGGAAATTTTCTGTCTTTTTCCCCTTTTTTTGTTGACATTTTTATTATTTTATTATTATTATTTATTATTTATTATTTTATCTAGTGCATTTTTACTGCTTTAAAGTGATAAGAGCTGAAAAGTCTTACCTGCCCATTTTTAAGGTTGCATCATATTATCTGTGATAGGTTATAGAATCTTAGATTTTAAGTTGTAAAGGATCAGAGAGATTATCTGCTCCAGCACTCTCATCTTATGGATGAGGAATTCAAGGTCTGGATAGGTGAAATGATTTGCCCAAGGTCACATCATATAGGAAGTGACAGAACTGAGGTTCACACTTGGGTTCTGTGATGACAAGTTCTGCACATTTTCCATTGCAACATGACTTTGCATGATAGCAAGCCATGGAGTGAGGGGGTAACAGATAGACCCAAATATGGTACCAGCACTCAGAAAGGAAGGACAGAAGGAAGAGAAAGAAATGAGGGAGGGAAGAAAGTAAGGGAAAGAGGAAGGAAGACAAGAAGAAGGGAAGGAAAGAAGGAAAAGTGAGTAGTATGAAGAGTACCATCCAAGAGAGCCAAATTGCACTCCAGGATTTTGCTCCATTTTTCCCTGGATATAGAACATACATCTCAGGGAAACATTAATATCCTTTTTATATTAAAAAAGTTTCACTACTGCAATGAAGTAAATGCTTCTAAAGGTAAATGGTAGTAAAAAATCCAGAAATTTGCTGGCTCAGGCAAAGAATGACTTCTAAGCCTAGAAACATTGCCTCCCCCTAATTGAATCTGGGAATTAATTTGGAACTGCTCCAGTGGCAGACCTGGTAATGTCTAGCTTTATGCAGGGGCACCTCACCCACTTTAACTGTTTTCCTGTGAAAATCATTCTGGCCAAAGATTCTTTCATTTCTTCTTAAGTCGCTTTTTTTTCCTGTTTCCTAGGTGACCTAGCACAATCCCAGTGCATAAATAGCTACCAACAGAAATGGAAAGTTTCAAACATCAAAGACCCATTAGAACTCTCTAAAATTACCTACAAAATGACTAAGAGCTTCTTAAAGAAATGAGGTAAATCAGACTGAAATCTTGGCTGACATTTTGATCGCCCTCATTCTATTTGGTAAAAGGAAAAAATTAACTGTAGGCATGGAAACTTGACAGTATCTTTATTTCATTACCTAAGGAGAAATGTTTCTATTCAACTAGTTTTGTTCATATGACTTACCAGTAGGCACTCAGCGTATTGTTCTGGGTTTCCTTTAAACCCAGTGGAATCTTCACTTATTCTTTTATTTAAAATATATGTCACTTTGCCTGTATGGATCTCAGTTTCCTCTAAAATGAAGAAGTTGAACTATCTAATCTCTAAGTTTCCTTCTGTCTCTACATCTTTATCACTATATTTTATCCTCAAAAAGTTAGATGCATCTGTGAATTTATTGATGCAGATATTCTTTCTAAGCACTACTTGTGTTATTATCTCCTTTGTATAGATGAAGAAACTGACCTGCCAATAATTACATAGATAATTCGTTTCAGAGGCAGGATTTAAACCAAGAACTTCCTGTTCCAGGTCAATACACGGCTGCCTCCAATTTAGGTTTTGATAGGAAAGAAAAAGCCATTCTAATTAGCTGAAATGTTCCAAAGTGGAATAAACTGTCTTAGAAGGTCTCCTTCACTAATCTTCTAGGCAAGGCTAGTTGACCCCTTGGGGATTTTCATTGTAGTATGGGTTGGACTTAATGACCTCTGAAGTCACTTTCAGCTGTGAAATTTTGTGAAAACAAAAACAATCCCCCTTCTCATTCACATGCAGGTTGTGAAGATTTAGAGGGATGGAGGGCAAGGAGTACACATGAAAAAGTTGCCAGTAGCAAGTATTTCAGGACTATGGAGTGGCAAATTTAACAATACCCCTTTAGGAAGAGAATTGGATAATTGTTTATTTTCTGGTTATTTATACCACCATGTTAGATAAAAATATATGTATCTAGAAGTCAGCAACAAGAGGATCTGAATTCAAATCTGGGTTTTGACCCTTATGACTTACATGACCTTGGAGAAGTCAATTAATTTCCCCAGGGCCTCAGTTTTCTCATCTGTGAAGTGAAAAGGTTGGACCAGATCACCTTCAAGGTCCCTTTCAATTCTGAGTCTATGACTATGATACAGTATGAGTTCTGGAAGGGACATTAGGAGATATCTAATTCAGAACTGTCAAGCACATGCAAGGGACTGGCATACCTTGTGAGTATGTCCTGAAGCAGATTAAAATATGCTTCAGAAATGTTTGCCAAAATACATAAAAATGTAACACAACATAGATGATCTCAATTTGTATTTTTTTAAGTCAATACACATTTCTCTTCAAGTTTGACACCACTGATCTCATCTAACACCTTCATTTTACTGACCTGGAAATTGAAAACAAGGTGCAGGAATTGACTTGCCCAAGGTCACAAAATTGTGGGCAGGGAAGGGGAAGAGACAATAGGTTTTCTGATTTCCAGACCATTACTCAATATTAAAATACTTTGTGAAAGGTTTTTCCGTGTTTTTATTGTTGTGGTATAACTGAAAGAAGACCGGGTGGGAAGACCTAGGTTTTATGCCCCACCTTGAATTGACAGGCTGAGTAACTTTGTTCAACACTTCTACCTCTTTAGGTCTCAGTTTCCTTATTTGTAAAATGATAGAGTAGGTGAGACCACTCCTAAGATTCTTCAAGCTTTTGTATACAGTTTCATAATTTTGTTTTGTAGCGTAAGAGATGCCATGTGATAAATAAAAAAAATTATAAAAGGTTTTTGAAGTCTCTCTGGGGGTATCTGCTCATTAAAAAGAGTGTTTACTAGATTATGTGGCAAGCCCTGCAAATTTAGAGCTGAGTCATGTTAATTGCTATGAGGAATATGCATGAAGACTAATAAAATGTCTCTGTGTGCATTCCTAATTACACTCAGGTTTGCACTTGCTATTCCTGGGATAAGCATAAAGAAACCATGGTTGAACAGGACAAAAAAACAACATTCCACCCAGATAAATCATGGGTATTAGTTTATGATCTGATGATGATGCCTTGGGATTATTTATGCGTCAACACTATCCCTTGCGGTCTTTTCTATCTTGGCCTCCTCTTGAATAGCACAGTGACTATTTTTTTTTGCTCGGTATCACCTTATATGTCCTATATTTCAGTATAGTCTTGGTGCTTCTCATTTTGTATGGGAATAAGGGAAGAGAATAAGCTTTTATTAGACACCTGCTATGTGCCAAACACTGTGCTAAGTGTTTTACAAATATTATCTCCTTTGATTTGATGATACAAGGATATTCCATTATGTTTATATACTACAACAACCTTTTGGGGCATTTCTCAATCATTGGAATTCTATACACCTCAAAATAAATCTAAGTATCTATCTATCTATCTATCTATCTATCTATCTGTCTATCTATCTAAAAACCTGAAGCAGTTCTGCATGATGGATAGAGGCTGTCTCAAAGTCAGGAAATCCTAGGTTTAAGTCTTGTCTTGAGGACAAAGTGCAAGGCAGAGCCAGGTCGGTGGAGTAAAAGCAGAGAGTTCCCTGAACTCTCCCCACAATGCCCTCCAAATTCCTGTGAAAATAACTCTAAACAAATTCTAAAACTATAGAACCCACAAAATGATAAATGAAACAAATCCCCAGTCCAAGAAAGCCTGGAAAGTCAACAGGAAGGGTCTGTGTACCAGGCAGGGAGTGGAGTACTGTCTGGCACTGGCCAGAACAGACTTTAGGGAACTAAATCATTGACAGCTGTGGCAGTTTCCGGACTTCTCAACCCACAAATGCCAAAAAGGTCATTGGGAAAACTGTGGGATCTGGGTGAAAGACGAACTCGAGGTCTGTCCATGTCTAGCTCCTGCCCCAGGACAGTGAGGTTGCTGGTGGCAGCAGCCAGCAGCATAAGCTGCATCAGAGGTTGCTTCCAGAGCTCTGGGCCCACAGATGATGGGGGATTGAGCACCTGATACAAAAATCACTGAAGCCTGAGACAGTACACCCAGACCAACCCCCAGTCCCACTGGAAGCAGAGTCCTACCTGGACAAAGAATTAGAAAGTCAAGCATTTAGCTGGGAATATGAGTAAAAACTATAAAAGAATGCAGACTATAGAACCTTACTTTGGTGACACAGAAATCAAAACATACAACCAGAAGACAACAGTCAAAGCTTCTACATCAAAAGCCTCCAAGAAAAATATGAATTGGTCTCAGACCATGGAAAAGCTCAGAAAGGATTTTGAAAATCAAGTAAGAGAAGTAGAGCAAAAATTGGGAAGAGAAATGAGAGCAATACAAGGAAATCATAATATCAAGTCAACAGCTTGCTAAAGGAGACCCCCAAAACTACTGAAGAAAAAAAGTCTTGACATATGTTTTCTACGTGTCTAAAGGCAAGTCACTTAACTTGTTGACAATGCCACTGTTAACTCTCAGGACTCTAGGAGCTGGTTATCTTCATCTATGAAATGAATTCCCATACTAAGAGTTACCTCTGCTGATCAGATCATAGGTCTGGACCCTTTACCTTCTAAAAAAGTAACCTAAACTAGGAGTGGGGGTTGGGAACTTTCTTTTGTTAATGTACACATTTTTACATCAGTTATTTCTTCTTTGTGTGAAGTTATCCACTTAGCACAAAATGCACATTATAGCTCATAGTTTATATATAAATTTCTAAGATGAATTCAGAGAGGTATCAGAGGCTTGGAAAGTGTCAAGGAATGGGCCATGGGGACATAGGCATTATACAAAAGAAGCAGGATTTGATCTTGGTTCTTCCAAGGAAATGTAAGCTTCTTAGAGAATGTTCACTGTTGTCTTTGTATCCCTAGCATCTATCACAGGGTCTGGTCCATAGTAGACACTTCATGAATGCTTGGTGATTGCTAAATAAAAGTCTAGTAGTCAAATCTACCAGCTCCTGCTGTCTCTTAACACATTTTGAACTTGTAAGTATGCATATGATTATGTTTATATATTTGAATGTTGCTTTTCCTGGTAACTAAATATAGAGTAGTTGGTTTTTATTTTTGAAAGGCATCACAGCTCTGCAGACCCTTCCTGTCAAACTACCTTTTGTATTTATGAGAAGTTCCTACCCTTCTTCCTATGCTGGCCTCCATCTCACATTCAAAATCATTTTCCCTGGTACCCCAGAGGAGATTTCCAGGTTCAGTAAAACAGTTGAAGCAAGACTTTTCAAATGGGAGCCAAACACTCTCCAGCATTTTGAGGTACCTGTGGAGCCTTGGGCGGTCTAAATAATCAATAAAAGTCAATTAGGCTTGTGAGGATAACTATGTACCTCACAGGGAGCAGGCTTCTGATCTTGGAGATGGTGGCTGAGAAGAAAGCGTCAGGAGAAGGGCAAAGGTATTTCATGTAGGACGTGAGAAAAGGAAAAATGTGGTACAGTGGAAGGAATACTGACTCTGGAGTTGAAGGCCCTGCATTCAAATCACATCTCTAATATTTATTATTGATGTGACCTCGAGCAAATAACTTACCCTCCTAACCTCAGTTTCCTCATCTGTAAAATGGTAGGGGCTGAGTTGGCCCAGTCCTTTCCAGCTTTACATATACAATTCTATGACAACTTGATTTTGTAATATACCCTTGGAAGGGATCAAGTGAACAGGAAAGTCACTGAGGCGGTAGAGTATAGTGGAAAGAGTCAGAGGGTCTGGGTTCAAATTCTGGTTTTGTCATTTGCTACCTTGTGCCAACCTGGGAATTATTCCAGGAATCGAAGTAGTCTATTGGCCTATAGTTGGCAAACTCTACTTTCTTTTCTTATATAGAAAAATTAGAAAATTTGCCCTTCTCCAGTACCCTGGAAACTTTTCCATTCTTTTGTCATTATTGTTTTTCAGTCATTTCAGTCATGTCTGACTCTTCATGACCCCATTTTGACCACTAAATCTCATCAATCATTTTTACCAGTTCTTCTAAAACCCATCTTTCTAAAATCTGAGGTACACATTGGGCTATGCCCAGCTTCCCTCTTCTTTATTATAAATTTGAAGATGGATTATTCATTTCTCCCACAGTTTCCATTCTCATTTTCCTGTCTGCCAGCATCTACATCCTTATTCTTAAGTAAGTTTCAGAGTAGAATTTCCTCTTGTTGGTTCCAACACATTTTGATGGGTTTAATTATCATTAAAGTAAATAAAGGAATTATTATCTCCTCTGTTTTTAGCAGAGAGCTATAGGAGATACAGGGATAATTGAAGTTCTCTATAACCATCATTCAGATTAGAGGCAGTGTGGTATGTTGGGAAGAGCACAGAACTCCCCTCTACAGTTTATCAGAAATATAACAAGATATGCCTAGATCACCTAAAATACTTGGAAACACTCATGTGGGAGATGCCAGTGACCTCCTTTTGGTAGACAAGAAGACATTAATGTAGGTATGGACATCTGCGTGCGCCCACCAAGTGGGGTGGGAGCAGCCTCTTTTCATTGGCTGTATAACTGTAATTGAATTTTTAGATTTATCAGACTGTGGCTAAGTCCATCTCTCATTTCTAGAGGTATCCAAAAGTAAAGGATTCTTTCTTTCACCAGATGGTACCATGTAGTAAGTGGGGAAGGGCCTGATGACCACCTTGCCCTCCCCTTAGGCCTCAAGGGCCCAAGAAACAGACTGGATTTTGTCTTGTTTCATTTATCTTTTTTCAGTTCTAGTTTCAGAGAATGGAATTCCTGACCTGAGAATCAAGCCATGGGGACTTTGGAGCCTATGATTCCAGTCTGGATATTGCAACTGTCCCAGCAGGGATGTTCTGAGAAGCAAGGGTCTTGGGACACAAACCCAAGGAAGACATTGGACTTAGAATCAAGAGACTCCAAAGGAGTTTTGGTTTGGGAAGCCACAGTACAGTCTACTGTCACACCTTTTCTAGGAGGACTACATGTGTGGCAATTGAAAAATGGCAGGATTCTTAGAATAGGTGGATAGATGGGATATGAAACATGGTCTGATGCTGGCTATGTACAGTGGGTTATATGAGTTTGCACTCATTCACCTTCCCTTGACACCAATGACTTACATGTGTTGATTCTTTCTATTAAAATGCAGTTCTAATATTAAGGCAGAGATTGTCTCATTTTAGTATTTGTATCTGCAATAGTACAGTGCTTGAAACTTATTAAATGTGTTTCTATCCATCTATCCATGTTTTTATTCCCAGCTCCATAGTACAGCATGGCTTTGCATAGTAGGCATTTATTCAATGTTTGTTGCCTTTGAATCAAAATTTGAAGGACTCATTGACTTTTCAACATGTTATTGAAACCTACTGAGAGTATCTTTCCTGCACCAATTCAAGGACATCCATTCTGCCGTACGTTTTCATGACAGATGACACCTGTTAACTTTGCAAGGCAACCTCTATGTACTGACCCACTTTAAGTGTTCCACATGGGAAAAGCTTAGACTTCACTGAAGATTTTTAAATATAAGAGTATCCAGGCTATAGGGTGACGATGTTGAGGGGAGAATCTTCTCAGAAAGATCTATATCCTTAATCTTAGTCTAACTTTCAGTTTTTGTCCCCAGAAAGCAGATAAAGGGGAAAAAGGCCTTCAGTTTCTAAATGACCCTGAAAAGTTCAAAACAAAAACCTTTTAAAGGCCATTATCTGAATCTTAGAAATCCTGCATGAAAAACTGCCAAGTGTTACCATGGAAACGTGATGTCACAGAGTGAAGGAACAACTTCTGTCTAAGGGAAGCTGTCATCTCCCTCTTCAAATAGGCCTGTTGTTTTAAATGCAGTAGTTTCTGTGGTGAGACAGAGAGCACAGACTCTCAGTTAAACATTTTTCTTTCTCCTCTTCAAAGTTGAGGAATAAGCAGCAAACACATTTCATCCCTGGACACTGGCCTTTGATTATCCAGGCCAGAAATGTTTATTATTGGAAAGAATGAAGACTGCTGGGGATAGGAATGATCGATCAGAATTAGTCTATCCATAAACATTTATTGAATGCTTTGTATGTGTCAGGCACTATGCCAACAACAAAAACAAATGTCCCTTCCCTCATGAAGATTTCATCTCAGTGGGGAAAACAGTAGATGCATATATAAGAATATCAAAATACAAAATAGATTACAAAGGCAGCTGGGGGATCAAGAAAGGCCTCTTGCACAAAGGACCACTGGAGCTGGAAGAAGGTAGAGATTAGGAGGGAGGATATTCCAAGAATGGGAGACAACCTAGTACAAAGATGAACAGATGGGAGATGGAGTGGTGTGTGTGAGAGAGAGCCCAGGTAGAGGCAGTGCGATGTGTTGGGACAAGCACACAGCTCCTTTCTACCTTGCTCTTTCTTCATCCTCACTGCTGTCATTTCTACCATCTCCATAAGCATGTCTAGGATTGTGATATTAGGATCCAGATGTGGTGGTTCCACTGTCCCGGACAGAGAAAGCAGTTTGTTAGGATGATTTTTGTGAAGTCTTGATGTTTTCTTCATCTCTAAAGCTTCATCCCCATTATAGAGATGAAGAAAATGGAAAGACTAGAGGTTAAGTGACTTTGCCAGTGTCATAATCTGAGGCAGAATTTGAATTCATGTCTTCTTGATAACATGTCCAAGACTTTATCCACTGTGTCTGCAAGCTGCTTTTCAAGTCCTACATAAGTGGGAACTGTTACTGCTGTTAGATTTTGGATGCTTTCTTTCTATCAGATATGTTGGATAGTAGTATGGGAATTGGAATGGGAAAGATCTGTAGGTCAGACTGACTTTCAGTAAACCGTTTTACTTCTTTGAAAATGCACTAAGCAAATAACTGGAACCTAAGAGAATTCTCATTAACTGGGGAATGGCTAAACTGATCATGGTATAGAAATGTAATGGTATGTGTTAAAAAGTGATGGAAGGGGGAAATTCAGAGAAATTTGAGAAAACTTAAATGAACTGAGGTAGTAAAGAAAGAAGAGCCAAGAAAAGAGTTTATATAATAACAATGACATTGTAAAGACAAACAACTTTGAAAGACATAAGAACCCTGATCAATGCAATGATCAGTCATAATTCCAGAGAATGGATGATGATACATGGTGCCCATCTCCTAACAGAGTGGTAATGGAATCAAGGATCAGAATGAAACATTTCCTTTTCTTTTCTGCATGGTTAACGTGGAAATTTGTTTTGCTTGATCGTTGGTTTCAAGTTTTTCTCCTCTATTTAAGGAGTAGTGGTGGGAAGGAAATTTTAAAAAATGCTTAAATTAAAAAAAAAATTGCATAATGATTTTTCTGATCATCTCTATGCATATGACTTCTAAATAATTCCCAATATTGATTCTCTTCTGAGCTCCACTGCCACACTTCCAATTTCTTCTTCTTCTTCTTCCCCTCTTCCTCTTTCTTCTTCTTCCCTTTTTTTGTTAAGTACCTACTACATGTTGGGCACTATGTTTAGTGCTTTACAAATATTATCTCATTTGATCTTCACAGCAACCCTTTGAGGTAGCTGTTGTTATTGTTGAGGAAACTTAGGCAAATGGAAGTTGTGACTTGCTGAGGAACATATAGCTAATGAGTGTTGGATTAGATAACCTTTAGGATCTCTTCCAGGTCATATGATTCTAAGAGACAACACAGAGCTGATAGCCAAAATCTCCAAAGTAAGAATGCCAAGGGCAAGTTCATAAAGATAGAATGGGAAAAAAAAGAAGGGGGCAGAATCTTAGGTAACATCAGTATTTAAGGGATCAGGAAGAAGTAGTGCCTAAAAATGGACTACTGAATTTAAAGATTGTGCAATAGTAAGGAAACTCTTTTCCTGTGGAAATGGAAACCAGACAAGGAGTTGAAGTTTGAAGAAGGGGTGAGAAAATGGAGACTCCAGGTATTTTTTTCTTCTTTCTTTTTAGATACTTAATACATATTTATTGATAATGATGATGATCCTAGATAGCTGTACATAAAAATATAAGAATAAGAATGTTGAAATAGCATCTCAGGGAAATTTTTTAAAGCACTGCCACACACCAAAAGGAGCCTTGAATTGGTAAATGTGTATTTAAATATGTGTGTGTACACACACGCATATATGTGTATTGTATGTTTGTATGGGCTATAGGTATAGTTCACTGTTGTACCTTCTTTGGGGAAATAACCCCAAGGTTAGGTGTCTTAAATTTTTTTTTAAGTTTCAAATTCTCTCCTTATCTCATACACTGCTCTTCACCGAGAAGACAAGAGATATACTATCCATTATACATATGAAACCATGCAAATCACATTTCCACATTAGCCATGTTGTAAAAAAAAAAAATAAAAATAATAAAGAAAAATATACTCCATTAATTCTTTATGGGAGATGGGTAGCATTTTTTCATCTTAAGTCCTTTGGTTTGTTAAAGATTATTGTCATAGATCAGATTGGCTAAGTCTTTTAGAGTTGACTATCATTGCAATATTGCTATTACTGTGTATAATATTCTCCTGATTCAGCTCACTTCACTTAGCATCAGTTCATATAAATCTTCCCTGTTTTTCTGAAACCATCTCTTTCATCATTTCTTATTGTACAGTGTATTCCATCATAATCACATGCCATAATTTGCTCAGCCATCCCCTAATTTATGAGTATCCCCTCAGTTTCCAATTCTTTGCCACCACAAATAGGCACTGCTATAAATATTTTTGTACATTAAAATTTTTTTCTTTATCTCTTTAGGGTATAGTCCTAGTGCCAATCTTGCTGTGTCAAAGAGTATGCACAGTTTTATAATCCTTTGGAAATAGTACCAAATTGTTCTCCAGAATAGTTGGACTAATTCACAATTCTACTGACAGTATTTTAGTGTAACTATTTCCCCATCTCCCCTCTAGCATTTGACATTTTCCTTTAATATAATTTTAACCAATCTGTTGGGTGTTAGATGGTACCTCAGAGTTGTTTTAATTTCCATTAAGTTAATTATTAATGATTTTGAACATTTTAATGACTATTGATAACTTTTATTTCCTTTTTTCTAAAAGCTATCTGTTTATGTTCTTTGACCTTTTATCTTATTTTTTATAAATTTGGATCAGTTTCCTATATATTTAAGAAATAAGATCTTTCTCAGAGAAGCTCCCCCCCACCATTTCCTGCTTTTCTTCTAATTTTGGCTGCATTGGTTTTGTTTGCGCAAAACCTTTTAAATTTCATGTAATCAAAATTTCCCATTTCACTCATTGTGATCATTTCTGTCTCTTGCTTGGTCATAAACTCTATCCCTATCCATAGATCTGACTGGTACAGTTTTTCATGTTTCCCTAGTTTGCTTATAATATCACCCTTTATGTCTAATTCATGTACCATTTTGACATTAACTTGGTATACAGTGTGAGATGTTGGTTTATGTCAGTTTATGCCAAACTGATTTCCAGTTTTCCCAGCATTTTTTATCAGATAATGCATTCTTTCCCCCAAAGCTTGGTTGTTTGGGTTTATCAAGCACTAGATTATTATTATGGTCATGTACTACTGTATACTGTGTACCTAATGTAACAATCCAATTCCAATCATCCATCACTCTATTTCTTAGCCAGTACCTGATTATTTGGATGATAATCACTTTGTAATATATCTTGAAATCTTATACTACTAGACTGCCTTATTTCACAACTTTTTATTGATGTTTTTGATATTTTGGCCTTTTGTTTTTCTATATAAATTTTGTTATTTTTTCTAGCTCTATAAAAATTCTTTGGTACTTTGAGTGGTATGGCTCTGAATTAGTAAATTAATTAAGATAGGATTGTCATTTTTTTTATATTGGCTCAGCCTCCTCTTGAACCATTAATATTTCTCAGATTATTTAGATCTGTCTTAATTTGTGTGAAACATGGTTTGTAATTTTGTTCATGTAATTCCTGGTTATCTTGGCAGGTAGACTCCCCACTATTTTATACTGTCTGCAGTTATTTTAAATGGAATTTCTCTTCTTGATAAATTTTGTTGGTAAATATATAGAAATGATGATAGTTTATGTGTGTTTATTTTATATCCTGAGTTATGCTAAAGCTGTTCATTGCTTCAACTAGTTTTTTAGTTGACTCTGTAGGGTTCTCTAACCATCATACCATTAACAAAAAATGATTGTTTTGTTTCTTCATATATTTTTCTTGTCTTATTGTTATAGCTAGCATTTCTGTATAATGAAGTATAATAATAGTAATAATGGGCATCTTTGCTTCAAATGCTTCTAGTTTATCCCTGTTACAGATAATGCTTGCTGATAGTTTTAGATAAATACTACTTATGATTTTAAGAAAAACTCAAGTTATTTCTGTGCTTTATAGTTTTTTTTTTTTTAGGTAGCATTCAGGATTGCATTTTGTCAAAAGCTTTTTCTGCATTTATTGATATAATCACATGATTTTTATTTTTTTATTGGTGTTGTTAATTATGCTTATAATGTTTTTTAAATAACAAACAAGTCTTGCATTTTCAGTATAAATCCATCCTTTGTGATAGTACAGGTATGATCTTCCTGATTATATTGCTGTAATTTCCTTGTCAGTATTTTATTTAAATTTTTTTCATCATTCTTCATTAGAGAAATTGGTTTAGACATGTCTTTCTCTGTTTTTGCGCTCCCCAGTTTGTTTTTGAATCATATTTGCTTCATAAAAGGAATTTGGGAGGACTCTATTACCTATTTTTTTTTAAAACAGTTTATATAGTATTGAAATTAGTTGTTCTTTAAATGTTTACAGAATTTTCTCATAAATCCATCTGGTCCTTTTTATATTTTTCTTTCTAAGCTCATTTATGGCTTGTTCAATTTCTTTTCCTAAGACAGGATTATTTGAGTATTATGTTTCCTCTTCTGTTATTCTGGGCAATTTGTAGTTTAGTAAATACAGCATTAATTTTATTTAGATTTTCAATTTTATTGTCATAAAGTTTGGCAAAATAGCTCCTAATAATTCCTTTGATTTCATATTAATTGGTTGTGCATTTAGCCTTTTCATTTATGATACTGGTAATTTGGTTTTCTTCTCTTTAAAGTCACACTAGTCAACTTTTTAACAAAACCAACTCCTAGTTTTAATTATTAGTTAAATTTTTCAAACTTAGTTTTGTTGATCTCATCTGATTTTTAGGATTCATATTTTGTTATTTAATTGAAGATTTTAAATTTTCCTAGTTTTTTTAGTTGTATATCCAATTAATTGATCTGTTCTTTCTCTCTTTTATTGATGTAAGCCTTTAAATACGTAAATTTCTGTCCCACTCAGAATTTTGTAGGAGAGATTTTGGGCTAGATTTGTTGGTTGTGACCTTTTACTTTGGCATCTTGACTCTGCCCTAAATGACTTTTTCCCCTAAAGTGAAGAGTTGGCAGATAGAAGAGTAATGAACAGAGTAGAAGGGTTACGGGAATGGTTTTTGTTTTTGTTTTGAAATTGAGGAGATCTTGAAATGTTTTTGGCTAATGGAAGGAGTCAATAGGGAAGGAAGGATTGAAGGAAGGAAGGAGAGAAGGAGGGAGGGAGGACGTAAATGCTAAGCACTGTACGAAAAGAAAAGAGAATAGGATGATTATTGGAACAAGGTACTGGAGGAAGGAAATTATGAAGGTCTCATTTTCAACAGTATTTAATTCTAAGACTCTGAGATCATATCTGTCCATGTTAACCCTGCAATAAAGCTGAAGAAATTTTTCTTTCAAAGATCCCATAGTTACTGACTTGTCTTCAGTTCTCTTGTACCAACTAATTCATACAAATGGTTCTTTACCAGTCCCAGTTCCCTGGGTGTTAACTGTTTAGCTGTGGTAATTTTTAACAAGTCTGTAATGTTGTTATGACATAAATTATACATGGTTTACACAATGATTATTTAGTCAGTGGAAAATTAAATTCATTGATGTTTTCCAAATCTGAGCTAGGACATTCATCAGGAAAACTGTTAAATTTTTAATCAACTGTACTGTGGTTGATGCAGCTATCAACCTAAATTGCTCATTCACTATCATTCTTCTTGTTCTAGTATATAGTTTGGAATTACGAGCTAGAAGATGCTAATTGATTTTTTCAGCTAAGATTTAAGGCAGGAAGACATGCCATCCAGAATTTACATCAAAGGCATAAGGTATTTAAGTGTAAAGGAAATGCTTCACATATCAACGAACATTATGATTTTAGAGTTGGAAGGTATTTTAGAGGTCATCAAATCCATACCCTCCATTTTATAGATGAGGAGACTGAGGCCTATAGACATGAAATGAATTGCCTAAGTTTACACAATTAATAAGTAGGAGATTCAGGATAACAGCTCATGTTCTGTGACTCCTGGTCCATGATACTACCGTTCTTTAGGAATTGGTAAAGTTAGTGTGTATACTTCTCACTTACGCACATCACACCTCCTCCCCAGCCTCATGACTTGGTAGACATCAAAGAAGGGGGAGCCCTCTGTCTCTTGAGGCAGTTCATGACACTTTTGGACATCTTTGATTAGTAGAATTTTTTTCCTAAATTGCAGTGACCAAAAATTCATTATCCTATAGCCAACATGTTTGAGTCTCCGCACACTTATTTTTTGATGACAGTCAATCCATAAACCTACTCTCGAAGCCTTTCTAGCTTGGTAAGATTTGCCAGAGTTTAGGCTTTGTTGCCATAGCCTTGAAGAACCTGGAGTCACCTCCATATTACAGTGGGAAATTAAGGAAAATATTGATGACATTACAGTAATTTTCATTTCTTTCTACTATTCTATTACATAAGATATTAGACCGTTATGACCTCCAGTATCACTATGACATGAAATTAAAAATCTTCACTGTTCTCCTACTCCTTGGACTTTGTTGTCATCAGGATTGCTGGTTCCTGACTCATTTTGTAATTATCCATAAGTCTGTCACCCTCCAGGTCTCTCTGTACCAATCTACTGGTAATGTAGAGGTCATAACAAAAAGGTTCCTTCTCATTTTTATTGAGATAATTTCTAGACAATCTAAAAATATTTGCTACTATCAGAAAACTTCAAATGACTTCCCACTTGCTGTCTATGGTTCTTTCTCCAAAGCCCTTTCAATTGATTAAAATTTATAATAAAGTTCAAATATATGAAAATATGGCCTCTATGAAAATGCCATATAATTAGATATTCCTGCACATTACTACCCCTGCCACCTCCCAAGTTGAACCCATCTTTGCAATAAAATAAACATGATAGAGCCAAAGGAATCAAGCGACCATGTGTGATGGTGTGGACAATACTCTGCTCTCACAGTGTCCTACTTCTCTGCCAAGGGGAAGAAGTTGTGTTTCATTCTCTGGGATCTTCATTGGTTTTTCAGTTACTCAGTTTACCTTTCTGTTAGTGATGTTTTTGTTTTTATTTACGTTGCTGTGGTCACTGTATGCTCAGGGTCAGGGCCCGAGCCCCCTGGATCCCCCTGACCCATGGGCCTCTAATCTGTGGGCCCTGAAGGAAGGAGACCGAAGACAAGATGATCCAGGCAACAACCCTTTATTCAGCTGAGGGTTAGGGTTTATAAAGGCTAATCCACCAATCACATACATGCTGAGCTCATCCCATTACTTCACCATCTCATGACTGTTCCACATCCTTACACCTGCAGTAAGGAAGGAAGCTTATCTTGTTCCTGCAGCTAGTTCCTGGGTTCCCAGTCTCACTTGTAACTTTACTGTACAGGACATCAGTATCTGCAGGAACATCAGGTTCCAGAGTCACACAGAGCTTCTGCCAGGGTGTACGTCAGCACTGTTCCCACGGGAACAGGCTTTGCCTCTGACTTGCACCCCCTGGGACCCTCTGGGCCCCTTACAACTGTATAGAGTGTTCTTCTGTTTTTTGCTAATTATACTCTTAATCATGTCCTATAGTTTTTCCAATTCTCCAGTAGATAAATTCATGAAACATTTCTCTAAAGTGAATGAAAATGAAGCATAGTTTAAAGTAACAAAGGTGTGTGTGTGTGTGTGTGTGTGTGTGTGTGTGTGTGTGTGTGTAAAGACAGAAGGAAATGAGAAATAAAGGAAAAGAAAAAATGAAGGAAGAGAGAGAAAAAGAAAGGAAAAGAAAGAAAGAAAAAGGAGGTAAGGGAGAGAGGGAGAAAGGAAAGAAGAAAGCACCATGGGGTTTTAAAGAGCTATAAACTTAGTATGAGCCAACAACATGATGTGACTGCTAAAAAGTTAATGGATCTTAGTCTGATTTAGAGACTCCCTCCTGACACACAAAGGACCTGGACATTTCTTGAGAACTTCCTTTTTTTCTGTCTTCTTGTCCCAACCAGGTAACCTGGAAATTTCAGTGTTTGGTACTCTCTAAGGTGAGTCAGCTAGATGGTACCATGGATAGAGCAATGCGCTTGGCAGCAGGAAGATTCACCTTCTTGTGTAGTCTCAGACATTTACTAGGTGTGTGACGCTGAGCAAGTCACCTCATTCTGCTTGCCTTAGTTTCCTCACCTGTAAAATGAGCTGGTGAAGGAAAGGACAAACCACTTCAGTATCTTTGCCAAGAAAACCCCAAAAGAGGTAAAAAAAAGTTGGACTGATTGAAACTACTGAATACGTAGGCAACAAGTAGGTTGAATGGAAGGAAATAGTAGAAAGTGTACTTAACAGGTCCCATGATCAACACACTTTGGAATATTTATGGGAGGATAAGAGTCACAGAAAATGACACTCCTAGAGTCTTTGTGTTCTCTCCTACAGCTCTGCTGCCATTCTTAATGTTTTTTTTTAAATTGTGTCCAACTTTCTGATCCCATTTGGAATTTTCTTGGCAAGGATACCAGAGTGGTTTATCATTTCCTTCTCTAGTTCATTTTACAGATGAAGAAACTGAGGCAAACAAGGTTAAGTGACTTGCCCAGGATCACACATGTATTAAGAGTCTGAGGCCAGATTTGAACTCAGGAAGATGAGTTTTCCTGACTCTAGGACATTGCCCTTCCCTATTAAAATCTGAACTCTTGGAGGGCAGGGACTTTTTACCTTTAGCTATCCTCTGGTTTGTTGTCATGCTCCACTGCTCCACTGTAGTTCTTTTGAGTTCCAGAGACACTTACTGTTGCCACCATCTTCCAAAGCCCTTGTTTCCTGATGTTTATTCCTGATCAGGCTTCCTTAATCTCCTTTTCTTTTTCTGTAGATGACATTTATATCAGTCATCTGCTTTCTGCTGAGCTCTTGACCACCTTTTGGACATCTATATCTTCTTCAGTTGAGATCTTTTCTAACAGATAGTGGTAATCCTAGGGTCCTCAAACTGAGATCATGTGAAACAAGTCTCTTTTATTGGTCAAAAAGTGATAATGCAAAGCCTACTCTTTATACGTAGACTGAAACTTTTCAGGCTTTGTCTGCAATATCATGCAGGACCCTGACATACACAGCAGGGCCTGCTGTACGGGTTCTTAGATTTGCTTTTCTAAAAGGAAAGTAACTTTTGAGGGGTTAACAATCTACTTCAATCAAACACTATATTATTCTCTTAGTTCAGGGGAAAAAGTCAGCACCCTGAGCTTCAGAGAAAATATAGAGAAATAAAAATCAACAGGCAGGGCTTTCAACTGTCTGACCATAAGCAATACATACATCATAGATCAATGGACAGATCCAACAGTCTGACCTTACATACATAGTTACCAGGGAGAGAAGCACCAGCATCTGGGTTTTCAAAGCTGGGGAGCCTCCTTAGTGGCTTTCCAGAGTCTCATCTGGCACGCAAACCTTTTTCCAAAAACTAAGGCTCAAAGTAAAACTTCACCTCAGAGTATTTATACACTTTTCAGAGTCAGAGGGCATCACAACCCTTGAAAACCAGTGCCTCATTAAAAATTAACAAAAGATGTGGACCTTTCTACAAAACAAATCTCCCCTAATCAAATTTCCCATAATAGGCAGGTCCATTAATGAGTGGGGAAGATCTTTAATTCTTCTAATTAGCATTACACAGTCTTATGGTGGTTTAGTACCCTTTTTCTCTTCTCTCCCAGCAGGGTATCTCCTGCTCACATTGAGAATTTTTACACTTATCTTCTTAATTATTTCATTATCTGTTATCTTCTACCAATCACCTGAATAGGTTCCTCCACTTACCTAGAAATGCTTCTGAAGGAGAGGTAAAGGCCAGCTTCAGTTTGAACAAATGTACCTCAGAGAATGCTGGGGAACAGAGGCAATTGTTGTCCCCAGGACAAAACACAAACTTTGACTTTTATAGACATTAAAATTTAGTTCTAGCTTACCTTTTTAGGCTTAATATATTACTGTCCCAGTATTCAATACTATATTTCAGCCAGACCTGTCTATTTGCTGTTCCTCAAGCACAATATTCTATCTCCATCTCCTAGTTTACTGAGACTCTCTTGCACATGATGAAAGATTGGCCTCCTCATCTTCTTCTCTTAGAATCAGGAAGGTGTCCTGAGGGAGAAAGACGAGACAGTATCTACCTGGTGGGTCAAAACATTGCTACCACCTCCACTTGGAACATTGGGGAAGCAGTCTATGACTTTACCTGCACCCCTATAAATAGCATCCCCAGGGTACCCACTCAACCTACAGCATGGCCCCTGTAGCCAGATACTGGATAGCAAAACCTGTGGAGACATGAGTCAGAAATTATCCCCTGGAAGTGCTATGGCTACTGAAGAACCTGAAAAGCATGCTTTTGCCAATAAAGTCCCTGCCAATGTCAAATGTTTCAACATCAGAAATGAACAAGGTTTTTTGTAAAAATGCTACTAAAGAAAATATATGAGCATATACCCTACTACTGCCTCCTAAGGACCATGGGGGACTTGCCATTTTCCCTGCAATTGAACCCTCCTCTATATGTTGTCTATTTGAATAAGAGAGAGCAGAGACTGCCTTGATTTTATATCTGAGTCCTTAGCACTTAACGCAGTGCCTGGCACAAAGTAAGCGCTTACATGTTTTCTCTTTTATTCTTTCTTCCATTCAGATCCCTAGTTTGCCCCAAACTTTAGCACAAGTGAGTACTATATGAGACCTCACCTGATCTCTCAAGTTTCTAGTACCTTTCAAAATTGTTTTAAAATTTGTTTTGTATATAGCTTATATTTCTTTATATGTGTACAAATTGTTTTCTCTGTTAGCACAGAAGCTTCTTGAGGGTAAAAACTGACTTAATTAGGTCTCTGTTTCTCCAGGACCTAGCACAGTACCATGCATGATAAATATAATGACATTTTCATTGAATAATTTGATAAATTTAGTAGTTTAATAGGCTTAGTAAATTCATGTTGAAATAATAAATAAATGCATTAATAAAAGCATAGTATCCTTTACCTAATAGGAGAATGACCTACTATATATTTTGCTGGTCAAACTGCATCTGTAAATTTGTGACCAATTCTGGGCACTATAGTTTGGGAAGGACATTGACACTCTAGAGTATGACCAGAGGAAAGTAAATAAGAGAGTTAATGGGTGAAGAAGAGATGGCTATTTAGTCTAGAGACTTGTTGTGTTTGTCCTTCATCTTTGAAGAGCACCATGACATGAGGGAAATGACGGTGTGACTTGCAGTGGAGGCACTGGAGAACATAACCATTGTTTTCAAATATGTTAAGGACTGTCACTTGCAAGAGGTATTAGATTTATTCTAGTTAGCCCCAGAGGGTAGCTCTAGGAACAGTAGGGGAAAGTTCCAGGAAGGTAGATTTCAGCTCTATGTCTTAACAACTAGAGCTGTCCACAAAAGGAATGAGGTGTATCGAGTTCCCCATCACCAGAACTTGGTAAGCAGGAGCTGGATTAAGGTTAAGGTTGGAAAGGAGATTTAGGCTCCAGGAAGGGGTTAGAACTGAATACCCTAAGAGGTTCTTTCCAACTCTAATTTGGTGTTTTTATTACTTCTCTTTCATAACGTCAGTCTGCTTTTTAACAGGAATGAATCATGGCTGTGATAACAACAGTCGACATTTGTCTGTGAAACAGGTAAAAATATTTGAAGCACTTTTCAAGTAATTTATTTCTTGATCCTCGCAACAACCTCTTGAAGTGAGATTGTTTTTTTAAAACTAAGTTTGTATTGATGTCATCTGTTTCTTATATCATTATAGTTAACCCTAGTATCCTTCCACCTCCCAGAGAGATATCCAATATAACAAAAAAAGTATTTATTTAAAGAGGAAAAACAAATCAATATAACTTATCAGTACATTGATAAGAGCCCAGATGTGTGCAGTGTGTTACACTTGTGGACTTCCTACCTCCATGAAGGGGTGTGTTGAGGATGTCTTTGATCTTCATTCAAGTCATGCTTGATCTTTCAAATTTTGTTACATTCACTTTTATTTGTTTGTTTGTTTTTTTGGTGTGTGTGGTTGTTCTTTGCATTTATATTTTATAGTTATTGCGTATATTGTTTTCTTGACTCTACTTACTCTTCACTCTCTGATTTCATGTAGCTCTTTGCATGCTTTTCTTTACACATCATCATTTTCTTTTACAACACAACAATATTCCATTAATTTATGTACCACAATTTGTTTTGCCATTCCCCAGTCAGTGGACATCTACTTTGTTTCTAATACTTTGCTATCACTAGAAGTGCTGCTATAAATATGTTGGTGAATGTGGGAGCTTTCTTCTTATTGACAACTTCCTTGGGATCTAAGCCTAGTAATAGATTCTCTGGTTCAAAGTGCATGACCATTTTAGTCACCTTATTTGCATAATCCAAAATTGCTTTCCAAAATGGTTATACCATTTCACAGCTCCACCATGTAGTAGTATGCCTATCATTCTACAACCCCTCCAACATTGACTATTGCCACAATTTTGTCATCTTTGTCCACTTTCAGCATGTGAGATAAAACCTCAGGGATTATTCAGTATTTTTACTGACTCCCAAGCTTCTCTCTGAAATAAAAATCCCATCCTTTTTTTTTTTTAACACTAGTGACCTTTCAGTGATATTGTAGGGGTGTGAATCATGTAGTAGCAAAACCTCTGAAGAAATGATGTTGAGAATCACTCAAAAGCAGTGAACAGATATACAACAGGCACCAGCAGACAAACACCTATTGTAGACATGGAGAAAGTAGCATGATAGGTATAAATGCAGAAGTATGTGACTAGAAAAACAGATTGGTTGGGTCATGTAGTAGAAGTGAGGGATGCCTGTGTTCTCTATTGGCATCTGTGATGTATGAAGAGAACTCAAGAAGGTCCAGTCCTGCTGCCTCTTCCCTCCTCCAGCCTATTAAATAGATACCTTTTGAGAGACTTATAAGACATATTCAAGAGTTCCAAAAGATGGACAGGCATGGGTGGAATATGGTCTGCATCCTTAGAGAGAGTACCTACATTGATGAGAGCACGGATCCATTTAATTATTGTGTATAGTATATAATGCCAAAGTATTCTTATTTTTACAATTTCCTTTAATGCCCAAGACCCAGTGAGCAACCATTTACAGGCAATCCTCCAAACTGACTGACAAGTTCAAGATATTGAGTTATGAATATTTATGCCTTGTGGTAGGTGTATACTTCCATCTACTCTATAGGTTTCTTGTAGGTATCTATTAATTTACATGCTGTCTCTCCATTAGAATATTAGCTCCTGGAGGGCAGGAATTGATTCCCCCATTTTTATATCCCCATCACTTAGCATAGTGCATGGAACACAGTAGGAGCTTAATAAATGCTTCTTGATTATTTTATTGATGTTACCAATACTACCTGATGTGAAAAAAGAGCCAAGGATTAACCATTGAATTTGGAGAAAAGAGACTTAGATTTGTTCCTACTTTGTGACTGCAAGGCTGTGTTACCCTGTCTGTGTCTCATTTGCTTTACCTGCAAAATGGGATATATGTGTGTGTGTGTGTGTGTGTGTGTGTGTGTGTATATATATATATATATATATATATATATATATATATATATATATATATATATATATATATATGTGTGTGTGTGTGTGTGTGTGTGTGTGTGTATACATATGTATGTATTTTATTTTTTAAAGAAAGTCACTTTCACTGTTATTGTTAGGGTTTATATACTTAATGAAGCAAGAGATAGAGGTAATTACAAAAGATAAAATAGATATGATTACATGAAAATGAAAAGCTTCTGCAGAGATGAATTTAATGCGTCTCGGATAATAAGGGAAGTAGTTGAATTAAAAAAAAACCTTTCTATCAAATTTCTCTAATAAAGGTGTGGTATCCAACATATATACATAACAAATGTACGAGTGTGTATTTGCATAAAATAGCCATTCCTTTAACAGAGAAGTGGCCAAAGGATAACAAATAGTTTTCAAAAGAAGTTGTAAAATATTTGCAGCCACATGAAATCAAAACAACCCTGAAGCTTTATCTCACATCCTGAAAATGTGCAAAGATGACAAAAAATGTGGCAGTAGTCAATGTTGGAGGGGCTGTAGAACGATAGGCATACAACTGCAAGGTGGCACTGTGAAATGGTATAACCATTTTCGAAAGCAATTTTGAATTATTCAAATAAGGTAACTAAAATGATCATGCCCTTTGAACCAGAGAATCTAGTACTGGGCTTAAATCCCAAGGAAGCTGTCAACAAGAAGAAAGTTCCCACATTCACCAACATATTCATAGCAGCGCCTTTTGTGATAGCAAACTATTGGAAACAAAGTAGATGTCCATTGACTGGGGAATGGCTAAACAAATTATGATACCAATTTGCGTGTAATCAAGATATGTGGTTATTGATGAATGAACTCTTCTGGTGATCCATCCACCTTCATAGCATAATGTAGGAAATAGGTTTTCTTCATCCACTTGGTTTTTCCTAAGTCAGTAGTTAGTCCAAACATCTTTGAGAGAGTATAGATCCCATTTATGAGGTTGCACATAAGCCAGAGATGAGTTCTGCTTGCTCCTTCTTTGATTCTTTGATACATTCAACATATCTTGACTGAGCACCTATTTTTGGGAATACCCTAAGCTTCTGCCTTTCCATATTCATGTCATAAAAGAGCATTATTTATATATGTGCCTTTTATCCCAAATGGACTAAAAGCTGTATAAGAACAGAGACTGCAGCTTACTTTTTTATTTTGCTTTTATTTGTAACTTTTCTAGGATCTAGTACAATGGTTGGTACAAAGGGATATTTTAATAAGTGTTTGTTGAATTAAATTTCTAGGCTTGCCTCATCAGCATGGGAAGTCACTACCATTTTACTTCTTTTACTTTTATTATTAATTTATTTGTTTTCAGTTTTCTATAATCACTTCCATAAGTCTTAGATTTTCTCTTCCTCCCTCCCACCTCCCTCCCCTAGATGGCATGCAATCTTATATGGGTTCTACACATTTACATTCTTGTTAATCACATTTTCACATTAGTCATGTTGCAAAGAAGAATTAAAATGAATAGAAGAAGCCATGAGAAAAACCTAAACAAAACAAAACATAACATAACCATTTTACATTTAACACAGAGAACTGAAATGTACCGTCCATGCTCCGGGGGGCATATAGTCTAGTAGAAAGGCAGTAGGGTGTAACATTAAGAGTGTTAGATCTGGATTTAGAGGACCTAGCTTTGAATCCTACTTCGGACACCACTGTGACCATAGGCAAGTCACTTAATTTCTCAATTTCTTCATCTTCAAAGTGGAAAAAAAATATTTTCACTTGCCCTTATTAGGGCATTGTAAGGAAAGTACTCATGATAGCTTAAAATACTATGTAAGTGGGAACTGCTGCTCTCCTATAAGGTACATTTTTACAAACTTCTTTGTTATCCTGCATGGGAGAGAGTTGGTCCAATATTCTCAGTGACAGTGAAATCCCATATATAATATGTATGGATTAGCAGTTTCCAAAGAGTGAGGACACTAATACATTGTGTAAATGGTACTAGACAGTTAATTTCAAAATTTTAAAAATATTTCAGTAGCTCCTTCTGGATGCTGCAGGGCCCCAAGGGCATCCCTATGAACATTAATTATCACCATATTGCAGATGTGCAGAAATGCCAGGTGTAGAGTATTTTTTTCTTCTGAAACTATGATTTGAAGAGAGCTTCTTCTACCTGTGTGGTTCACAAACTGTTCTGCAACTTAAACAAACGCCTAGGAACACACAGGAAGTCAAAAAACTTGCAGATGGTCCTACAGCCTGAATGGATGGATGGATAATGAATGAAGCATTTATCAAGCTCTTACTGTGTGCAAAGCACTATGCCCTGCATTGAGTATACAACAGAAAAAGGAGACTGTCCTTGCTTTCAAGAAGTTCACATTCTAACGTAGGTCAACACGTATTAAAAGTTTCAGCTGCAAGATAAATAGCAAAGTCCCATGGTCTTGGAATTTAGCATGGTCTTTTTGATGTTCTTTCCCTATTCTCTCTCTTTTCTCTAGAGAGGACAATTTCTAAGTTGTAAAGATGTAAGATAGCAAGAGGCACTAGCTATAAATGTACAATATCTCTTGTGCCTTTAAATAATCCCTTGAGTAATTAATAACAATAACTCACTTATGTTTCTTTTTTAGTTCACAAAGTATTTTATCTAATAAGCATAGGAATTAGGCTCAGCATTATTCTTTTCAGACAAAGAAATTGAGATACTGAGACATCTGCTCAAATCTGCACAGCCAGTGAATGATAAGGGCAAGTAGATGGCATAGTGGATAGACTGCTGAGCCTGGAGTCAGGAAGACTCATCTTCCCAAGTTCAAATCTGGCCTCAGACACTTACTAGCTGTGTGAACTCGGGCAAGTAACAACCCTATTTGCCTCACTTTCTTCATCTGGAAAATGAGCTGGAGAAGGAAATGGGAAACCACTCCAAATATCTTTGCCAAGAAAATTCCAAATGGTGTCATGAAGAGTTGGACATGGTTAAAATGACTGAACAATCAGCTGTGAATGGTAGAGTTATTACCTAAATTTGGGTCTTTGATTCTTAATGATTTTTTTCCTTGTACTGTGTTTCATATAACTTAACCAGTGTGGGAATTGAATACTAGGGCTGCTCTATTCCACAGAAGATTAAAAGGGAGGAGAGCACCTAATCAATCCAGTCCTTAAGAAACACACAAAAAGCTGAATTCAATTCTAAAAATGCCTGTATATGTACAATTATTCAACAGCTCATTCTTTATTTACTCTAGTAAGCAGGCATGGGGTGAGGACACATGCCTTTGAATTTCCACTGGCTACTTTGGCTTCCAGCCTTTTCTTGAAACTCTCAGAGACATAGCATGAATGTCATTTCATTTAGGAACTCAGCGTGTCAGTTCAATAATACCTGGTAAGAAATCCAGTGAGAGGGTTGGTTACATTCTAAGAGGGTGGGCACAAATGATCCTTGGCTCAGGAGGATGTAAACATATTGTGATCTGAAGCAGAAATTATTTAAAACACTTAAAGTTAAAGAAGCCAGGAGACTTGAGTTCTAGCCCCAGCGTTGTTATTATCTAGCTGGGTGACTTTAGCTAACTTTCTTCACTTTTCTGGGCATCAGTTTCTCCTCATCTGCCAAATGAGGCAGCTGTACTTGATTTCTGAGGTTCCTTCTGTAACCATAATTTCATATTGAATTCATTCATTCCGCTAAAATTTATTGTCATCCATGTGCAAAGGCCTCTACTAAAGTCCCACTTTTTGCCTTCTCACCATGTTGGGGTTATATGCCTGTGGAGTGAATAGGTACTAACTGGTTGGAGGGGCTTTAAGTATGTACCTGGCAACTGAGTGTCTGTTTGTTATCAGAGGATGTAGTCATCCTCTCTGCCATCATTCTCTGCCACAAGAATACCTCCTCACCCATTAATATCCTCCTTTAAGATCTACTTCAGGTGACATCTTCTTCAGAGAGTCTTTGCTGATCTTTTCAACTAGAAATGATGTTCGTCTTCAAAGACACTCTGATCTCTCCTTTGCCTTTAAACACATTCTAGCTGGTGGATGTGTGACTTTGGGGATATTTATTAACCTCTCAATGGAGAGTGCAAATTTAAAACTATAAGTTGCAGGAAAGGTGCTGACTTGCAAACAGAGGTTCCCAAAGTGGGCTATAACTACCTTGTGGGGGGAACTGGAATGATCCATGGGAGTGGTGGTAGCCTTGGGTGCAACTGGGGGCATTGAATAAAAATCAGCAGGCAGTGGAAGCATAAGGAAAGAAGAGAAAATAAGAAAATTTGAAAAAACTTCATACATGTTTCATCTATTGTGTAACAGAATTAAAGACATAGTGATTACATTATTTTTCCAAATGAACACACAAAATGGAAATTATAACTGATTAATGGTCAAGTCTGTCGACAGGTCTTAACAAACAAGTGTTGGCAGGTGATTTTCCTGCATTGGCAGGAATGCATGCATGTAATGACTTGTTTACAATATGTATGGTTACATCACTTAATATTGCGTCATTAAGATTTCAGTGTAGGAAAAAACAGAATTTTACAATAAATTATTAAATTTAAGATGTCATTTAAAAACATATTATTTTTTTAAGTGACTCAAATTTCCAAAAAAGGGGGTATAAGAAAGTACATTTTCAGGAAGATAAGTTTGGCAACCTCTGAACTAGTAGAAGAAATTTATTTATCTGAGATTTCCTGAAATAAGTGAAATTATATATTCAGTCCCTGTTCCTATTACAGTTATTTGGGAATCTATGTTTCTTTTCCCTATGAGAATATGTTTCATGAAGGCAGGTATTACATCTTTTTCTCTCTGTAACCCATTTCTGAACAATTTATAACATATGATACAGCCTTGACAATTATTTAGCTAATTGATGGAAAGAAGACTTTTAATCTGGGATCAGGAAAGGCTTCACGGAAGATGACTTGAAGGCTAAGTAGACCTTAAATAGGCTGGGAGGGGGAGAATGAGAAGTATCCCAGTAATAGGAAATAATGTTAGCAAAGGGAAGAGGCAGGAAAGCATAGGATGTGTATATAGGAAGCTTGGGATTATGTGTACATCAAGCATATTGGCTGGGTCTGTATTTTTACCTCCTAAAGAAACAAATCCAAATATGTAACTTACACACATTTTTCTGCCTATAAATATACAGATTGGATGATACTGTGACCAAATTGTGTTAAGTACTAACATCCAGGAGAATCGTTCTGAGCATGTAAGCTGAGGGACCAGATGGTTGGTATTCCTAGTGGTACATAGGTATTTCTGGAAGTCATGTGGTTATGCTATAAATAAATCCCACTGAGATACTCTGTAAGGTAAGCAATCAGTTTCATTCTTGTGCTTTGCAGAGAGAGAGAGAGAGAGAGAGAGAGAGAGAGAGAGAGAGAGAGAGAGAGATGGACAGACAGAGAGAGACAGAGACAGAGAGAGCACACATGAGAGCAGATAGGGGTGAACAGGATCATGGGAGGTCATCAGAAACAACCAGGTGACCTTCAGGAAGGACTTAGTTTTACCAGGTCAAGATTTAGATTATATTTATAATAACAAAAAAACAATAAAAATAAAAAGCAACAGATTCCCCTGATCTGTTTAGTAACTAGCCTAGAGCTCCAAAGTCCTTATTTTAATATTTTATAAGGTCCTGTATGAGCTCTTCTCTCCCAGATAGAGATTTCATTTTTTCTACTCCTTATAAAATGAGTCTGTTTGTGACCAACAACATTTTTTACCTGATGGACAAGTTTTGTGATGAGCCTTTTTGGATTTCACTAAGCCTAGTCCTCAGATGACAGATATATAGACAATCACTGAGCCACAACCCAGACCTTTCCTGTTTAATAAAACCATCAGAACCTGTGGTATGTCTAACAGTGCCAAGGGTCCTCAGCATACCATTGGTAGAGCATTACAGTAGGGATTTAATAGAGGTTCTTAAAATCATATTGGGAAATCCTCCTGTAGAATGTTTGCCATTTAAAGTTCTTTATAACTTGGAGCCTTCACATCTTTCTATCCATGTTACACATCACTGTCTTCCACATACTCTATGACACTTGCCGTTTCTCCCACAGGGCCCTCCATCTCACATTTCTGTGCCTTTGTACTATTTGTTCCCCATATTAGAATAATTTACATCCTCACTTCTACCTTCTGGATGCCTTGTCTTCCCTCAAGACTAATCTCAAACCCCACCAGCTAACAAGCTACTATGAATATTTTTGACATATCAGATCTTTTTTTCTGTTTTTCACCTTGGGGTATGTGCCTAGTTGTGGGGCCAAGGGTATGGATATTTTCGTGACTGTTTAAAAACTGTAATTTCTAATTGTTTTCTAGAATGATTGGACCAGTTTCCAGTTTAACCAGTGGAGTTGTTTTGATCTACATTTCTTTTATGATTAGAGTGATTTGTATCAGTCTTTCATGTGCTTGTTAATGATTTGCATTTTTTTTTGAGAATTGTTTGTTTGTATCTTTTGATTACTTACCCAATGCGGAATGTCTCTCAAGTCTTATGTATCTGTATTAATTTCCTTAGACCCCATCACAGCTGTTTGATGCATTATATTTTTTGTAGTCAACAGTTTCCTTTCTTATCATAGCTACATTAATTTTGTTTATGCAAAAACTTTTCAACTTTTGTGTAATCAAAATTAATTATTTCATCTTTTGTGATCTCTACTATGTCTTGTTTGGTTAAGAAGCCTTTATACACCTATTATTTTGAATGATACCTGATCAAGTTTTTATCTGAAACAATGCTCTTAAAAATATCCTAATCAGGCCTATTTTTTGGCCTTTCAAAGTCTTTTTTGTTCCCAAAGAGATACTTTTTGTCTTCTTTGAATTGCCAATTGTATCCCTGATTTTCTTTCTATAATAACAATATTCTCTGCTTCTTCCAAAGAAAACTGGGCATAGTACGTGGTTAGAAGGGGTTTTTTTTTTGTATTTTTTTCATTTGTTGCAGGATTGAATTCATTAGGCTAACAGCTCTCTACCTTTAAAAATATAGATGTATTCTTTTTATTTTTGTGATTTTTTTTTGTAAATAGACACTTATGATAACTCTGGAACTCTGGTTCTGAGGGAAAACACTTTTTAAAATTTAATATTCACTGTACTCTCTGAAAGGGTATCCATTTTAAAGTTTTAGTAGTTATTTGATACTTTGTGGAGGTGGAGATTACTTATTCTCTTTGTTGTATCCTGTGTGGGAAGAAATTATATAAATAGAGAAAAGACACATTGAGCAGTTATCTCAGGAATTTGATAAAGGTAGACAGACTGTCTGAATACTTCCACTCCCCAAACCTTACATCTTAGCAACAGTAGAATTCTTTTCTTGAAATATTAAATATCCTTTAAATGTTTAATATTTATTTATCCAACTAATTTCCTCAATACTCCCCTTCCTTGTACCACCAGAGACAGTCTCTTTGAAAAGGGAAAGCATCAGGGAGGGGGAGGTAAGCCACAGCACACTGTGGGCCAAGGTCAAAGAAGAGTGGTTGGATAGTCCAATCCACATTTATTGGTTCCTTTTCTTCTGTCATGTTTGCCTTGGGTTTTGTCTACATAATGTCAACATGGCCAAAAGAAAGATCAGTCACTCTCTGAGGCCTAGGCAGAGCAACTACGGGGGAGAAAAAAATGCCCAGGACAATGTTCATCAAAGTATCAAGAAAAATGCCAGATCTGAGCCCAGTCAAAGAAGATAGGATTAGCCTCACCCTAGGTAGTCATAGGAAGGTTGATGGGGAGAAGCAGAGAGCACTTCTGAATATAGATATGACGATAGTAAGAAAGAAGGTTTCTATATCTGGAATGTGGTTATATTCAATGGATAATTGCTGAATGGAACTATCTTGAAATCAGGGGTTTCTCACCCTGAACCTCTCTCTGGAATTGTCAAACCTACCATGATCAGGAAGGGCCATGCCCCAATGTGGACAGAAAAGAACAAGAAATAAGCAGGTCAGAATCATGGGCATAGGTTGGGCCATCTACTCAGCTTAGTAGCTGACACTCTAGTCTTTTTTGGGATCAAGCTAGCTGTCTAATCATCTTGGTTCCAGAAAAGGCTGATCAATAACCTTTGAACTAGATTGTCTACACAGATTAATAAGATAGTGTTATATCAAAATATCCAAGGGAAATTTCTCCCTTCATAGCAGTCTTGGGATTCTGTTCCTGCTTTTTGTCATGTGTAAGTTTGTGACTCCCAGGGTGGCAGTGGTAATAAGGAGTTTCTTTAAAGCATAGATTGTACAAAGTACATTACATTATTTAATTCAGAAAGTCATTAACTAGTAGAAGCTAGAGATATATTGTTGGTCTGTGGAAAGTAAACATAAGCCAGGTGTGTGATCAGGCCTTCTTAGGTCACTGCCAAGCATCACCAGTGCTACAGCCTCTGATATATTAGGACATTTTTAAGAAATATCATTATGATGCTTTAACTCTTACCACGGAATATTGTAAGCGAGGGAGATGATCCTTGACTATCTGCTGTCTGGATTTTCCACTCTTATATCACCAAAATCTGAATTCCTTGCAGAAACCATCAGGTTGAGTCACATATTTGGATTAGTGTAACCACAAGCATGTGAGCCTCCCCTGGAGAGCAAAAAGGGAAGAGAGATAGTCAGTCAGTTGTGCTCAGCAGCTCAAAGTGAGAAAAATGGTGAAGGAGGGAATTGGCTGGCTAAAATGAATTCTGGGTTTCATTTTTTTTTTTTATTCAGGTTCATGAGATTTTATTATCTGAGAGACTATGGACTACAGAGTACCTTGAAATGTAGGTAAATTTCCTCCCACTTAATAGTATTTATTTTTTTCCATTTACATGTAAAGAGAGTTTTCAAAATTCTCTTTTATAAGATTTTGGTTTCCAAAATTTCCCCCTTCTTCTTTCCCCACATCCTTCCCCAAGATAGCAATCTGACATAGATTATACATATACAATCATATTAGATACAGTTCCACATTAGTCATGCTGTGAAAGAAGAATCAGAACAAAAGGGAAAAACCATGATAAAGAAAAAACAAAACAAAAAAAATGAAAACAATATGCTTCAATCTGCATTTAGACTCCATAGTTATTTCTCTGGGATGTGTATCGCATTTTCCATCATGAGTCTTTTGGAATTGTCTTGCATCCTTATATTGCTGAGAAGAGCTAATTCTTTCATAGTTGATCATTTCACAGTGTTGCTGTGGCTGTGTCTGCTCGATTCACTCAGCATCAGTTCATATAAGTCTTTCCAGGTTTTTCTGAAGTCTACCTGCTCATCATTTCTTATAGAACAATAGTATTCCATTAATTCATATGCCACAACTTGTTCAGCCATTCCCCAGTTGATGGGCATTCCCTCAATTTCCAATTCTTGGCCACCACAAGAGTTGTTATGAATATTTTTGTACATGTGGGTCCTTTTCCCTTTTTGATGATCTCTTTGGGATATAGACCTAGAACTCGTATTTCTGGATCAAAGGGTATGCACAGTTTTATAACCCTTTGGACATATTTCCAAATTGCTCTCCATGGTGGTTGAATAGGTTCACCACTTCACCAACAATGCATTAATGTTGCAATTTTCCCATATCTTCCTCAACATGTATCATTTTCCTTTTCTATCATATTATCCAATCTGATAGCTGTGAGGTGGTACCTCAGAATTTTTTAATTTTCATTTCTCTAATCAATAATGATTCAGAGCATTTTTATATAACTATAGATAGCTTTAATTTCTTCATCTGAAAACTGCCTATTCATATCCTTAATGATTTATCATTTGAGGAATGACTTGTATTCTTATAAATTTGACTCACTTCTCTTTATATTTTAGAAATGAGGCCTTTATCACAAGCACTGGCTGTAAAAAATTGTTTATCAGCTTTCTGCTTTCCTTCTAATCTTGGTTATATTGACTTTGTGTAAAAACTTTTTAATTTAATGTAATCAAAGTTGTCCATTTTGTATTGGATAATGTTCTCTATCACTTGTTTCATCATAAATTCTTCCCTTCTCTTTAGAACTGGCAAGTAAACTATTCCCTGCTCTCCTAATTTGCTTATAATATCACCCTTTATATTTAAATTATGTACCCATTTTGAGCAAGGTATACAGTGTGAGATGTTGGTCTGTACCTAGTTTCTGCCATACTATTTTCTAGTTTTCCCGGTAGTTTTTGTCAAATAATGAGTTCTTATTCCAGAAATTGGAATCTCTGGGTTTATCAAACAATAAGTTGCTATAGTCATTTATTACTGTCTTGTTTCCCTAGCCTATTCCACTGATCCACCACTTTGTTTCTTGTCCAGTACCAAGTAATTTTGATGATTGCAACTTTATAATATAATTTTAGATCTGATATGACTAGGGAACTTTCCTTTGCATTTAAATAAATTAATTCCTTTGATATTCTTGACCTTTTATTCTTCCACATGAATTCTGTTATTATTTTTTCTAGCTCTATAGAATAATTTTTAATAGTTTGTTTGGTATGGATGGCACTGAATAAGTTAACTTAGGTAGAATTGCCATGTTTATTTTATTAGCTCTAGCTACCCATGTGCAATTGATGTTTTTCCAGTTGTTTAGATCTGACTTTATTTGTGTGAAAAGTGTTTTGTAATTGTATCCATATAATTCCTGGGTTTTTCTTGGCACATAGATTCCCAAATATTTTATATTGTCTATAGTTATTCTAAATGGAATTTTTCTTTCTGTCTCTTGCCACTGGGCTTTGTTGGTAATACATAGAAATGCTGATGATTTCTATGTGCTTATTTTATATCCTGGAAATTTGTTAAAGGTGTTAATTATTTTAAGTAGTTTTTTACTTCATTCTCTAGGATTTTTTAAATATACTGTCATATCAATGCAAAGAATGATAGTTTTGTTTCCTTATTGCCTATTATAATTTCTTTTTCTTTGCTTGTTGCTAAAGCTAACATTTCCAATATAGTGTTGAATAATAGTGGTAATAGTTGTCATCCTTGTTTCATCCCTGATCTTATTGGAAAAGCTTCTACCTTATCCCTATTACATATAATGCTTGCTGTTGGTTATAGAGAGATGCTGCCTATTATTTTAAGAATGCTCCCTTCACTCCTATGTTCTCTATTGTTTTTTAATAGGAACAGTTGCTATACATTGTGCTGTTTACTGCTCAGCAGCTCAAAGGGGAAAAGTAGTGAAAGAAGGAATTGGTTGGTTGTTGGTTGGTGAAAATGAATACTGGGTTTCCCCTTTTTTCTATTTTTTTAAATCTCTGTTAGGCTACTGGGTCATGCTGTCCTTGAACCCTCAAGATGAAATATAGATTGACAATTAGGTAGTGAAATTAGGGAGCTGACCAGTGGATCAGGGTTACACCTTTTATGAAGGCATCTTCAATTGTCTTATTTCTATGAAGTTAGAGACCATCCATGGAGCTGCCAGTGATAACCATAACTTCCCTAGCTGGCGGCTGAGGTGGGAGGCTAAGGAACAGGGCATCTCTGTTTCTAAGCACAGCCTAAAGATGAAGTACAAAGCTACTGACCTCAGGACAGAGACTAGGTCAGTGAGGAGGTGCTCACTCCAAACTGCATCCTTTCCATACATCTGAATGTGCCCCTTTCCAGAGGTTTCTCTTTTCAAAGGGTATGCACAGTTTTATAGCCCTTTTGGCATAATTCCAAATTGCTCTCCATAATGGTTGAATCAGTTCAGTTCATGAGATTGGACCCTGTTTTTTGATGTCATTGATCAGCAACATCATAAAACAAATTAAACACTTCCCCTTTCACTGTTAATGACCCAGTTCTTTCTCTCAGATGGAAGAGCCTATATATGCCTTATCCATAGTCAGGGGCTTCAGTCTCTAGCTGAAGACAGAGTTATCTTATTCATGTTTTGTGGAAGGCAGTGTCTAAATATAGAGTTTCCCAGGTCTTCTGTTAGCAGAGATACCTAAAGGTTAGTGTTTCATCATAAAGATTGGTTTACAAATGACATACAGAATAATCTGAGACCCCATTTTTACTGGGAAATAGGTGGGAGTATGATGTGGTATAGTGTCAAGAGAGTGGAACTTGGAATCAGGAGACCACCTAGAATCAAGCTCTGTCTCTCATACTAATTGTATAACCATGGGCAAGTCACACCACCCTTGGCCTTAGTTTTCCCACCTTTAAAATGAGGGCTCTAGCTTGGATTATCTCTGGTTTCTTACAGTTAAAAATTATCTGATTCTAGTAATGGGGGACCTGAATATTGGCATATAGATCAGTTGTCCCTCCTATGCCTCTTCCCCTTCCCCAATGCATCCTCTTATTACACCTTACTGCTTGTGGGAATCAGAGGATCAGAGGGATTGGATCTGAAAAGGACCACAGAGGTCATTTGGTCTATCCCCTAATTTTTTTTTCTCAATATGTGAGGAAACTGTAATTCAAAGAGAATTATTTGACCAAGGACATGCAGATAACAAATATCTGATCTGAGATGTGAGTCTAGGTTTTCTAACTCCACACCCATGGTTGCTTTTTCCATTACAGCATCATGGGATCATCCCCTACTTGCTCCATCCCATTATTACCATGGGCATTCTAGTAAAGACATCATTTTGTCTCCTTACTTCCTAAGATTTGTCAACTCGTAGTAGCTTGTGTTTATACTATTTGTGCTGGATAGTCTGCCCAGTTCAATTCTGCTTAATAGCGGCATGACCCAGGTAAATCCTCAACTGTAAAATGAACATGCTGGCCTGGATGATCTCAAAGGATATTTTCCACTATAACTTCTATCATCTCATGCTAGTTATCCTCAACACTCTCTTCAGACAGCCTCTTCAGCTCATTGAAATATTATTAGCCTGATTTGTTATGTGGCAGGCCCTAAATAATTCAAAGTTTGGCAAGAATAAACATTTGTCATTTTTACTATTTTTGTTGTTATTGAAGGGAATTTTTTTCTCCCTTTAAGTATTCACTAAACAGCAATGCACCTACATTGTTTTCTAGACCAGCTGTCCAATCTGGCTTATGTTTTCCCCCATTCCTTCATGAATAAATTTTGTGAAATCTATATTCACAATAGATGTGAATTCCTGATACAAAACAGTCCATTGTAAACACAGAATGCACACAAGCATCCCTAGCGCCCAGGCTGGGATTTGGAAATCAATTCTAATATGTTTCCTAAACAGGTACATTATCCTGAAAGACAACCCCTTTCTATTGCAGTTTAGAAAATGAAAATGTTTATTTGAAACCTTGCTGGCTTTTCTGATAGATCAATACTTGTACTTAATGTATGTAAAAAAAGGTCAAAAACAGTTGCATGAAACAGTAATGTTTTCAAAGGCAGGGCATTCTATCTGAGCCCCAAATAGTAAATGCAGTATTTTGAATCAAGTTGACTTGAATATAGACTGTCCCCAAATGGAGGGCACACCTTTAAAATGAGGTCTCTTTGAAAGAAAAAGTCTTCTGGAAAATGAGATTGTGAACTACTTGCAGGCTTTATCCAAGTTAAAGAAAGAAAAAAGTGCAATCTATCTGGGTGTCAGTTGGAAATACATAACAATATGATTTTCATTGAGAACCAGGGTGTTGTAATGGATGAGGAACCAACCCTGAATTCAGAAAGATCTTTGGTCAAATTTTCCCTTTGATATGTACTAAATGATTGTGGGCAAGTACCTTCTGACAAATAAATTACTCATCTCCATCAGTGGAGGGAGTTTCCATAAAAAGAATTCCCTACATGTATGAAATAATAGATATTGATGCCCCAAACAGACACATATATACACAACCACCACAAACAATAACTATTTTTCATTAAACTATTCAGTTTTCTCCAAAAGTGTATCATCTCACATTTTATCCTCCCCATAGGGTAGGAAACTGAAGCCCAGCGTCCTTAAGGGACTTGTCCTGGATCATAGAGTCTATTAGCAGAGAGGTAGCATCAAGGAGCAGAAAGTCCACTTGACTCAGTGAGAGGGCCTTGGTTCAAGTGCTGCTTTTGACCTAGGTACTTTTGTACAGGTTCTTTCACCTCTTTGATGGTCTCCAACATCTAGAGTCGGTGTTTTCCAATTCATTATTATCACCTAATTCGACCCTTGAGTTTATATTTTGCATTGTTCTTTTTTTTGGTGGTTGTTTATTTCTGTGTGTGTGTGTGTGTGTGTGTGTGTGTGTGTGTGTGTGTTTGCTCTTCCCTCGGTGATATCATAGACACTTCAAGGGTGGGGTTATATTTTCTACTTCTTCAGAATCCCTCGTAGCACCTATAATAATCCAGGGATGTACCCAAAGAATCTTCCTATTGCATATTTATTGGTTAAAACAGAAAAAGATAATGGCTAAACTGACTTCTGCATAAGGTTCGTGCCAGGAAAAATCAAAAACAAAAACTGGCTAGAAGTAAAGACAACCGTGGAGGCATGGCAGATGAGTGTAGGATCGGGGCCCATCTTCACATTAGACCTGCGACTCAGCAATTAGTGCTTTGGTTGGAAGCTGGGTTAGATGACCTCTGGCCTCTCTGCCAGCTTTGGGAAGACATGATGCTGTGAGAGTCAAAGGGTGTTCTAAAGATCTGGCAATGTCCAAGCCATAGAGTTATCTTTTTCCAAAGGATTTGCCTTGCACAGATGGCTGTATGAAACATTTCTCTCTCTCTCTCTCTCTCTCTCTCTCTCTCCCTCTCTCTCTCTCTCTTTCAGCAAGATGCTCAAGCCACTGCAGTGAATTTTAAATAAACTTCAAATTTACATATCCCTTCATAAAGCCATGAGAGCTGGGGAGAGGGGAGCCCTCGGAAACCTCACAGAATGTAAAATTTACACACCTATATTTCTCTTTAATTACTCCTGCAAAATCTATGCAAAGGCACTGGCTGTGAGATTATAAACAGTCGTTCAGGGAGGTGTTGCATGCTGGTCAGGTGGGGTTTTCTGCAGCAAACATTCTGATAATGCCAGCCTCCTTTATAATCTAGTCAGCTGCATAGCCAGGGCCAATTCTCGCTGGCTGCAGTACTTTGAGATTTCAGCAAAACAGGCCTGAGTGATTTGCAAGAGCATTGAAGGAATGAAAATGAAACCACCCAATTGCCTGATTTTTCTTTCCTTTTTGAGTATGGGACCAGGTTATAGTTATAACTTTCTCTAAAGAGAATTCACTTTTAGGTTTGCAAAACACCATTCTCACTCATTAGCATCAGACATCAGACACTTATTGGCAATCACTTAACCTCTCCTTGCCTCAGTTTCTTCATCTGAAAAATGGGGTAATGATAATACCAACCCATAGAGTTTTGAGGATCAAGTGAAATGATATATGCAAAGCATTTAATAGGTATTAAAATAATATATAAATATTATCTGTTATGAAAATATTCTTTCATTACAGATGAGGACACTACATGATTTGCCAGTGGTCATATTCCCAGTAATGGGCATAGTCAGAAATCAAACTCAGGTCTCTTGTCTCCTTGTCTGAGGTGGGACTCAAATTCATATCTTCTGGATTCCAAGTCACTTAGGCAGTTTCTTGCCTTTTTTCCTAGGTTTCCTTTCCTTTCTACTATACCAGAGTAGACCAAGTATTATGGGATATTGGAAAGTGCATTTGAAGTCAAAGAACTTTGTTTCTGATCATGGCCTATAACTTGTGTACATTAGGGAAAATTATTTTGTTTTTCTGGGTCTTAGTTCCCTTAGCTATAAAAGGAGGTAGTAGTTAGTCTAGATCTCTAAGTCCTTTTTCATCTGTAATTCCTATGATCCTTTTTTTTTACAGATGTGGAAGCTGAGGCTGAGTGCAATTAATTGACTTGCTAGGTAATGTAGACCTCTGGACATAGCATCAAGAAGACCCGAGTTCAAGTCTTGGCTTAGGTACATCCAAGAAATGTCACCCTGGGGAAGTCATTTAACCTTTATCTGACTCCGTGTCCTCATCTCTAAAATGAGAATAATAGTATCACCTAGCTCACAGAATTGTTGTGAGAATGCACACACATATACACACACATACACACACACACGTACCACATCTCAAACCTTAAAATACTATGTAAATGTTAGTCATTATTAGGGTTAAAACTCAAATTCGTGCGTCTTTATGTATTTGAGGGGGCATGAAGCACACCTTTTTTGTTCATGGCAAAATAGTGTGACTGCAATTTGGAGAAGGATTAAAATGGAAGAAAATGTCCTCAAAAAGGAACCGCTTGTCAAGAATAGTTTACTTTCTCTCTACCAGTCATCCATCTTCCCAACTCAGCAAGCAGCAGACTTATAAAACTATAAATCATCTATAGAAGCTTGGAATCAGAATGGAAAAAGTGGCAGCCAAGTCCCAGGCTCATAGAAATGTGAGATCTCTAAGATGTGGCTGGGTTGTCTCAGCAGTGTACTTGGTCAAAGGGAATCAAAATCCTGGGACAAACAAAACAGAGGGAAAATTCCTATAATTATACAACGTATCTTAGTTGGGATAAAAGTTTGTAAAATGAGGATAATAATAATACCACATTATTCATATTGTTGTAAGGATTAAGTGAGATCATATATGTCTTAACAGGCATTTGGGGTAGCTACCCACGTAGTAGTTCCTTATACCACTCCTGTAGGTCACATGAACAATAACCTACTCCTGAAGCAGCCCTCCCATGGGCAAAGCTAGTTTCCCAGAAAGGATCAATACCTTATAGTTGCACTCAAATTTTTAGAGTTCTAACAGTAACCCTGTTGTGGGGGAACATAATCCTCCCACTTACCTCTTTAGCTCTTGAACTCCTACTAAAGTGCTTTTATATATATATATATAACACCCACCACTCACAATAATCACACTTTTAGATCTTTAAAATAACCCCTTACTTATCAATAAGGCAAAAAAAGTTAATATTATCACAAGGAATCATCTATCAAGACAAATGCATAAAGATAAATTATATCACAATCCACACATAAATCTGCGGTCACACTCTTCCACCAGCACACTCAATGTCTTTAGGGGAGAGTAAACACCCACAGAATTGGAGTTACATAAAAACCCATGAGCTTGAGATAATGTATCACTCTGGAACTGTAAACTTTGGTGCCTTCTTTCTCTATCAGCATCTGTCTGAAAAAGTTCTTTGTTATTTCTGTGTTGAACACGTAATTCCAATGATAAACATACTCTGTTTGACTAATGTCACACTTGGCATGACATCTAAGTCATATTATGTGATTCCCTAGGGATTTCTCTGATTTTCTGTTTCTAAGTTGTTTCTCTGATTTACTCCTCAACAGCAACTGTAGTATCTATCACTTCTAGCTTCTAACTTAGCTGATGTAGTTCTGAAATCTCTCTCTTTTTCTCTGTCTCTCTCCCTCCTCTTCTCTCCTCTGTCACTCTCTTTCAGTCTCTCATCTACCTCTAGTTATTTCTGCTTGCCTCCACGCTTCTGGGTTCTTGCCCTTGATATTTGATTACACTCTTTCCCTCTCCTCAAATCAGCCCTTTGACATTTTGTGTTACTTCCTACCTCTCCTACCTATATCCAGGTCTGCTGTTCCACAAATGATGGAGCTAGTGAAGCCCATGAAGACAAAGATTATTTCTTTTCTAAACTTTGTATCTCTCTCAGAACAATACTTTGTACATGGTAGGTGCTGTTGGAAATGAAACTTGGACTATGCTTTGATTGACTTATTCCTAATGTCATAGAGTGTAAATTTAGAGTTGAAAAGGACCTCTTGAAAAGAGACCATCTTGTCCAACACTCTCATTTTATAAATAAGAAAGTTAAAGATCATGAAGGCTAAGTGACTTACCAAGGTGACATAGGCATTTAGCTTTAGGGGTAGATTTTGAGCCCAGGTTCTCCTACTTTAACAGTAATGTTCTTTCCATTGTATGGTGCTTCCTTCTCATTAATGCTAAGGGTTGGCTGCCCACCACTATGGCACTAGTCTATCCAGGACCCAACTTCTCTTTGTTGGCTCCTTTGACAGACACAGAGGGTTTATCCCTTTACCATGACTTTGAGATCTCCAGAGGCTAATAAGATAATCTCTAATTTTCTAGATATTTGGACACTAAAACTCCAGTACTTAAAGTTATTTTTACCAGCTATCTGACCTTGGGCAAATCACTTCCATTTTCTGGCCCTTATTTTCTTTAATGAGTGAGTTAGACTAGATAATTTCTCCCTTATCTACCTGCTCCTTTTTCTCTTCATTGGATTCAAAACTCCCTTAAAAGAAAATTGGTAAAGACAAATAAACCACTCCATCCACATAACTTTTAAGTATTAATTTTTTTAAGAAAAAGAAATCTAATTTTAAATGTTTAAGATATAAAATATGCATATTCAGTTCATCATCATAATATCGCCATTTGTATAATATAGCTGAAAAGATGAGAGCCTATTGCATCAATCGATTCCCACCTAAAGTGACAAGATATTGTATCCAGATAACTTTATCAGGTGAAAGAATACAGGTAATTTTAATAGATAACTTTATCAGTTGAGATTGTTCACTGAGTCTAAGAAAATCTTGGATACTATCACTGAATTAATCCAAGATATGTTGACAGGTGCAACATCTGTCTTTTCACATTGGTTGAGAGACTTAGTGATACCCTGTTGAGTCTGTATATTTGTTTAAAATCAGGAAGTTGAGCTTCTTGGTGAGAGATTTGAGTTTAATGGTAAAAGCTTCTAGCCAAGACCTTTAGAAGGAATCACTTGAAAGGAGGGAGGAGAAGAGCTTTAACACCAGCTTTAGTTTATATCTTTACTCCATCCCATTTGCTATGGCCAGAGGAGAACAAGGGAATTTGGATTCCTTCATCTGCCTCCTAACAGTGTCTCTAGATAAGGTGGTAGTATTGTCTATACTGGGAGTTTGGTACCTATTTGACAACTTGGAGAAAGGCAGATTTGAGTCTCTATATGGATCCCAGCTGCTATGCCATCCATGACAGAAGCATCTTGAGAAGTGTAGCAAAAAGACTTCTAGGAGCTCTGAGTTAGCATCTCTACCAGTTTTCCTCTGGATTCAGTATGTAATAGTGGGAGAGTGTATCACAGACTTATGGCAACTTACTCTGCACAAACTGTTCTAACATACTCCCTTAGTAAATACCCCTTTCTAAAAGCTAATTGAGACTGACTGTCTACCTGATGCAAATGATAATGATGGAGAGGACACCATTGGGGGCTCTTGAATTTGAGTGTTAGAAAACTATCCTTTTATGTCATACCTTTCCTTAACCATTCAGACAGATAAGTGGGCCTCTCTTGGATATAGAAAAGGGCAACATTGTCCAAGATTCCAGGCCCTGGCCAGAACAGATAAACTCAGGAGTATCCCTGAAGGGAGACATAGCAACTATGCTTTGGGATCCCAGCCTGCATGTGGGGATTAGGAGAGTAAGTCCAGAGTATTCTCTATATAACACTTCTTTTTCAAGCCTTTAAAATGAAATGTAGTTTCTTTGATTCTTTTAACTTACCCTCCTGGATCTTTCCACTGAAGACAGGACCTACTGAGAGTTATCAAAACCTTCATTACAGAACCCCTCAGGAATTGTTCAGTCAGTAAAAAATGACTGGCACTATGTTAGGCACCAGGGATATGAATACAGAATATGAAACCATCCCTAATCTTGATAAGCTTATATTCTCTCAGGGGATGAAAGCAAGAGGAGGAAGAAGAGTTTTGTAAGGTGAACAGAATATTTTGAAGAAGGCTGTGATCTAATGGAGGTACCTTTTTTCCTCTACACACAATTAATTTTATAAATTCTGCATGTACTTCTATGCTGCATCTGCCTCAGTGCAGATTTACTCTGTTGCTATACCTCTACCTCTACCTCTAGGGAAGCCTAAATTCTGAGAGGTCCTATTGACCCAGAAAGACACACCATCCACCCCTTGGCCAATACTCAAAAATCTATAATTTGAAGACTAGCCTGGCTAAGCGTGGCTGCTGGTGGTAAATTCTTTGGACATTATGACCTAGATCTTCTGTTGGTTTTCACTTTATGACCCCCTCACCTATATTTGGTAATAAAATAACTGTGTTAATAAGTAACTGCCCCAAAGCTTTTCACTGAGATTCTGTGTGCAGCAAAATTCTAGCCTTAAGAATCCAAGGCCCTTGAGCATGGAAAAATCCCAACTCTTTTATCAAAAGGTCGACTAGAATCATGATTCACTTTTTAATCTGTACAAAACCCAACAGGTTATCCCAGGAGATGTGGTTGTATTAGGAACTCACATGATTTCCTGCTTTCTTCCTCTGCAATAAGCTAAAGAGGTTGTTCCTTGCTTCTTGTTTCCACTTGGGTGGTCTTGGACTCCTTTTGCCCAGTGCTTTGGGACATTTCTGTCACTTTCTATTAGAGTTTGCAAGAGGCTGTTTATTGCCCCTGAGGTATTTGGGTCTGCACATAAGGTATGCTGTCACGGGAAGAGCAATGATCTGCATGGGTAGGCTTCATGGGTAGGTAGAGGTGTGTAGCTAGAGGCATTAGAAGGCATTTCCAGCCAGTTATGGTGATCTAAAAGAGGGAAGTTCTTATTACATAATGATTACAGAGCTATTTTAGAGGGGAGAAAAAACAGAACTTGTGAGCATCAACACCAGTTTGGCCAAGTCCCTCCTTTGTCCCCAAACCTTTAGTGGCTCCCAATGACCAACAGCTTAAAAAGACAGACTCCTTAGCTTGGCATGGAAGCCCCTTAACAGTCCTGCTCCAGTTTCCCTCCCCGGCCTTCTTTCACATTGCTTTCCTTTATGTGTTTCACGCCCCAGGGAAATCAGATGACTTGCTGCTTCCTGAACTCGACCCACTCTGTCCTTCTTCATTCCATGGTTGCCTGGAATGTGCTCTCTGCCAGTCCAAACGTTTCCTTCAAGGCTCAGCCCAGGTATCACTTCCTGCATGCAACCTTCTAAAGATGCAACCTAGTCAAGAACATATATGATCTCCCTCCTTGAATTCTCCTAGGGCATTTAGTGTGGATTTCTCCTTTGTGCAGATCCTAGCTTATATACATAGCTAGTGTTCAGCCTCTTATGTTGGACTACAAGCTTTTTGAAGTCAGGCATTAATCATGTCATTTTTCATCTTTCTATTACACAGTACCTTTTACATTGTGGGTGCTTAATTAAAACTCATCAAATGCAATTGAATTTTTAACGATGCTAAGCAAAACCATTGGAACTTGAGGTGAATCATTATAAAAAAGAAAGTTGCATAAATGATAGCGAAGACTTTAGTATAATTAGGTCCCTAAATTGTTATTAAGCAGTGACTAGTACTCTCCTTGTTTTATCTTCAGGCTTGGGAAGGGTGATTATTTTCATCTTGTTTAGAGCTAGTCTGAATTGGAGACCTGGACTTCAGGTCATTTTGATGTCAAAAACCTCTGAGCTGTTTCTCTCATTTTAAAAGCTTCCTTTTGCAATGATCCAAACAGTTCATTTGCTCTTCTTTGCTTCAGGAGCTGACCAAAGAATGACCTTTTTCATCCCTTCTGGTGCTGCTACTTCCATCCCATGCTCCTATATCTAAAAACTGTGGAATAAACAGGGAAAAATGGAATTCATTTAGCTTGACAGCATGAGCCTTAGTGACTTGTTTTTATACCTAGAAGTTGTCTCTCCACATGACTAAATGAAGAAAAAAATCTCTCGAATTCAATTCAATTCAACAGGCACTTATTTTGGACCTACTATGTACAAAGCCTGTGACCCTGAGCAAGACACTTAATCTTCTTTGCGTCAGTTCCCTCATCTACAGAATGATCTAGAGAAGGAAATGGCAAACCACTCCAGTATCTTGGGCAAGAAAACTCCAAAAGGGTTCGTGAAGAGTCAGAAACAATTGAAATGACTGAACAAGAACATGTGCAAAGCATGATGCAAGACTCTGGGAATGCAAAAATAGAAGTAGAGCAGTCATTGCCTTTATATTCTGTTGAGGGGGAAGGAGGAGGAACAATCTGCATGAAGATAAAATATATTCAAGGTAATTTAGGACTAGGTCTGACATGAAAAGCAGCTTTGCAGTGATAGAATGGAATACTAGAGTACTATGAGATAATGACATGGGAGGGATGGGACTGACATGGATAGGTGTGAGGGGGCTGGGAGATTCAGACAAGGCAGTCAATGACTCAGTCACAGGAATTCTGAGAAGTCATATGGAAACAGATAACATGCCGTTTGCGCTATCAAGGATGTTGATTTGATTTATCATTCACTGAGCAGGAAGTGAAAAGGTGGCATGCTTTGGGTAGATGTCTGATGGTCAGGACAAGGGTCTAGACAGCCCTGGTACCTGGCTGGTTACAGAGATTTGAGGTTTATTTGAGGTAATAACCCTCCAATTCTCAACAAGGCCAACTCTGCCCTAGGAGAGTATTCTGCAGTTGAACAGATTATCTCTCCTGGAAAGATGGAAACTCAAGCTTGTCTTTAGTCTGTGTAATGGGAAAGGCACAAGGGCAGATGAAATATCTTTCTTACTGTCTGATACTTAAGGTAAGAGACATTAAAGATAATTTACTGCAATACTTTATTATTATTAATATTATTATTTATTTATTATACTAATTAATAATAATAATAATTATTATTATTATATAGTGAAGAAAGTTGAGTTCAAGGTGGTTAAAGGTAAAAGTGACAAAGCTAATTATTGGCATAGCCAGTACTAGAATCCAGGTCTCCTGATTCGTGGACCTAAGTTCTTTTCACTAGGCCATGGTATGTTTCTGAATTATAGGACCTGATGCTTAATAATATTCTTCTGAATTTTAAATTTTTATGATTTCCTCGATGTGTATTCCCTTCACTCATCTGGATCATCACCCAGAATCAACTCTTTCATAGATTATCTTCATCAGTTTATATGGTTATCACATGGTGGTCTTCCTTTGACTGATGAAATTCTCTAGCTTTAGTCAGACTGGATGTCACATGATACATACTTCTCAGCTCTCAGTCCATATGCAGAGCTTCACTAGATTTATAGGACTTACTAGAGCTTTTGCATGCCTTTCAAAAAAAGATCTTCACTATTAATTCTTTAAGGTGGTCAAAATAGAAAGAAAGGTACTGTATATACCAAAATAATTATAATGTAGCTTTTTGTGTAGTAGGGAACTGGGAATAAAGTGGATGCCCTTCCACTGGGGAATGGCTAAACAAACGATGAAACATAAGTATAAGAAGGGATGAACATAAAATATTTGGAGAACCATGGGAAGATCTACATGGAATTTAATAATAATAGTAACCTTTATATAATGCTTACTATGTGCCAGGTACTTTATAATTTATTATCTAATTTGATCCTCATAACAACCCTTGGAGTTAAGCACAATTTTTCAGATGAGGAAATTGAGGGTTTCCCAGTTTCATACATCTAGTCATTATCTGAGATTGTACTTGAACCCAGGCATTTCAATGCAGAGCAAAGTAATCAGAGAATTAGAGCCAGGAAAACAAAATATACAACGAAAGGCCAAAAATAACTGAAACTGAATGCTATGTGACTATATTGAACACTTGTGGCCCTGGTGAAGGGGAGAGAAAACATACTTTCTTCCCTTTTTTTTTTTTTTTTGCAGGAGGAGGACTATGGGTATGGAACACTGCATAAATTGTCAGATTTGGTTGATGTGTCATGTTACTTTTACTGATCTGCTTTATCTCCTTTCTTGTTTCACTTTTTGATACATGGGGTGGCTCTCTAGGTTGGAGAGGATGGAAGAATAATTTTGGAAATGTAGGTGATGTAACAATACAAGATAACAGCAACGTTTAACAAAGAAATCCAAAGGATCATTACCATGCCGAGGTTGAGATATCAGAGGAAGATTTTACTTTTATGGTTCATCATTTCATACATATTAGTCTTGTCTCTTCAAAGTGTGAGCTATAAGAGAATAGTGACTATTCCTTTTCTATACTTCCCCCGATGCTGTTAAACCAAATTTGAACACATGGTAAATAAATAAATGAAGGCTTGTTAACTTATTGATAGTGAGGATAGTGACGTCAACAGTGATTTGATAAACTATTAGAATAAATTAAATAGTAACCAGTTAGATCTAAGGGAATTATATGTATAGTTTTTAAAAAGTTTGAAATTTGAGAAGTTTTTCTTATTATTGTTGTTTTGTTTTAAAGAGGAAGTCTGATCATGGAAAGAATCAACTTGACCTTGCTCTTTTATGTCCCAGGTCTGAGAAAAGAAACAGTGAGTGTGTCTTTGTGGTTTACAAATCATTCAGAACAGGATGCTCGGCTCTTCTAAAGTAATCGATTGAGCTGCAGGAAATGAGATGGCTGTAGAATTAGATTTCAAGCTATCCCCAAGAGTTGTTGCTTCAGGCTCATGACGCCTCTGGGAAGCCAATGAGGGCAATGTTACATGGCAAGTCTCCAAGACCCAAGGCTGGATCTAAACCTCTGCCGCCTAGGTGCAGACTTCACTAAAAGTCTCTACTTTTTGCTCTTTCTAAAACTTAAGTTCACATGGCAACATCTGGTATTTTGAAGCAGATGTTCAATTTTCCTGGAATTACATGTTCCTTGCATTGTCTGTGTGTTTGTGTATATGTATCTCGGCCCATTTTTCATCCCTGAAGGAAAGTCTTGATTTTGAAGCTCTCTGTACTTTCTAGATACAGATCAACTACTTATCCATAACTTATAGAGAGGTGTCTTAGGCATGTAGATTTTATATGATTTGCCCATGGTCATTCTGGAAGGAAGGAAAGAAGGAACCATTTTTCAAGGACCTATTATTCACCAGGTACTATGATAAGCAACATTATCTCATTTTATCTACGCAACAACCCTGGAAGGTAGGTGCTGTTATGATCACCATTATATAATTGAGGAAACTGAGGCAGCAGAGGTAAATTGGCTTGCACAGGGTCATGTAACTAATAAATTTCTGATATTTGAATTTCCTGACTCTAGCCGTAGTGCTATATCCACTCTATGTGGTTAACCATTATGTGTTGGAAGTAGGACTTGGGCCTAGCTCTCCCTAACTCTAATGCAGACTCTCTACTGTATGAAACCTTTAAGTGTGGACAACTAAATTTTCAAGTCTTTGGATGGGATAGTTCTGGCTAAGGGATGGGAGAAGGAAGAATTGCATTTAGAAATGAAAGTGATATAAAATAAAATATAGTTTAGATTACAAAAAAGCATGCTAGAGTTATTACAAGAAAATAGATCATTTTCTTGTTCTCATGACCCTTTACTCTAGGGGTACAATCACCATAGCTTAAGGTATTACTAGGAAAAACTACTTATTGAACACAGATTTTAAAGCCTTTACCAGCTCCCCTGACTGTTGAAAATGAGCTGGATGATGTAGTGAATAAGATTCTAAAGGCCTGAAGACACAGGTTCCATTCTGGGATTAGTTATTCATATTCCACATGACCTTGAGCCTTCTACTTCACTCATCTTTGTATCAAGTTCCTCAGGTTTCAAGAAATTGCAATGAGAATCCCAGGATGTTGGGGAAGAGTCATTTATTTACAAGGGCACAAAATTGGCCCAAGCTTTGAGGGGCTGAGTCACAGTAAAGAGCATAGCAGAAGTCGGTAAACACTTGCTGAATCTCTTCATCCAAGATAACTTCTCTCTCTTATACTCTATAAATTTCTTTTTGCTGCTCTCCAAATGTCTTATGAATGCAATCATTGTAAGCAAGGTTCTGGGAACTGGGATTGACTGTCCATGGTCCTGGTTGCTCACCTCCTCCTCAACCCAATTTACTGGGTTGAGCAGAGAAAAGGACAGCAGTAAGCCAGCTACACAATTGGGACATTTGCTGCTCACAGCTTTGTGATGCCAAAAGCCATGGAGAACAGCCAGCAAATCAAGCAGGCGGGTGGGTGGAAGTGTAGTTATAAATGAGCTGGGAGACTAGGGAAATAGGATGAATGGTGAGTGAATGAAGAATGTATAGATTCATTTTGCTTCATCAGAGTGGTGTGGTAGGGCTCCCTTTTGATAATAAAAATAATAAACAGCATTTATATAGTGTTTTAAAGTTTTCAAAGCACTGCATATGTAATATCTCATTTGATTCTCATGGCAACCCAGTGAAGTGGGTGCTGATATTGGAGGTATCATTTTACAGAGGAGGAAATTAAAACTGAAAGAGGTTAAATGATTTGCCTAGGGTCAGGTGACTTCTCATTTTGATGTATCCTTCACATTGGTTCTAGAGTAATCTTCATGCAAAGGTCTGATTCTCCTGCTCTAAAGCCTTCCGTAAATGCCTTTAGCTTCAAGACCACCTTCCTTGACCTTCTATTCAGGACATTTCAAAAATTTGGCCAAATTACATTTCCAATCTTAGCTCATTCTCTCTTTTATGTATCCCATGTTCTAAAGAGATTGCAATACTCACCATCCTCTGAACTTGTATCTTCCTTCCTATCTCCCTACCTTTGTTCACTATGACTTATAAGACCTAGAATATCCTTCTCTTCTCTTTACATTTTGCCCATCCTTCCAAGTCTGGCTCTACTCTGTGGAGTTTTCTCTGATACTTTCAGCTAGAAACTATCTCCCTTTCCTTGGATCTTACCTAGCCCCATATAGCTCCATCTTGCTCAGTTTTTTATAAACTTATTTGTGTATGCGTCTTATCTTCCCTGGTAGATGTAAGTTCCTTAAGGATCAGGGCTGAGACAAACATTCTAAATCCCATTTAACAAAACAATATGCTTTAAACAAATAAGTTTCTTCATAGTCTTTCTCCAGGTTTTGATTCTGTCCTTAGACTTACTCAGTAAAACTTCTTTAGAAACTGAACCTGTGTCATAAAGGAGTAGGGGGAGAGGTCCTAACATCAGAATCTTGTACAGTAATAGGTTAACCTGCAAATTCTTGACAAAGATCTCTTTATGGTATCTGGTCTCTTTTTCTTCATGGTGGTCATGATCATAGCATCTACACTGGCTCTGGGAAACCTAAGTAACAGCTCCTTCGGCTTTTTCACAGGCTACCAAACTGAGGTAATAATGAGACAGGAGTAAGGCATGTTTGGAACTGAGACTGCAAGGAGTAATGGATCTGGAACATGGAGTACCAAATAGCACTAAATACCAGGAGAAATCCAAAAACATGGGCATAATAGGATACTGAACAGGAGGGAGGAAAAGAAATGGAAGAATTTTGAAGCCCAAGTAAGGCATCTTGAAAATACAGCCAAAGCCCTACTCTGGCAATAGTGATTTCTCTCTCTTTTTTTTAATGCTACTTTGAGTGATTCTAGATTTTTAAAATTGACATTTCCCCTCACAAAATTATAGAGCAAAACTATTTTGATACATCTCTGTTACTGTGGGAAAAGCCTGAATATGCAGTGGTTGAGCTGGCAAATGCCAAAATGATTATTTGTGAAAGGACTGTCATCAGGGGTGCTCTAAATGGCCCAGTTCCCACTAAGGAGCTATGGCTCATCTTCACAGAGGGGTTCAGTTTTCCAACAATTGCTTAAGAGAAACTGGACCAAATGCTTTCTAAAAGCAACACCAAAGCCTCAAGTCCAAATGGCAAAGATGTCTGACCTATTTATGACTACTGAATTTGTGAATTAGCTATAGCCAGCAATTGATGCAAGGGCACAGCTTGCTAACCTCCATTGATTTCATTGAAATTTATGAGCAGCAACATGAAAGGTCTCAATTTGCAAGCATTTACCAGCTACCATTTTGTTCTGGGATCAAATGATCATAAATTCAACTGAAGTTATTATAGAAAAGTTGTTGGAAGGCAGCTTCCAATTAATTATAAGGAAGAGCTTTGGATCAAACAGTGTTATCCACATATACTTGGACCACTTCATGGGACAATGAATTTCCCATCACTGGAAGTCTTTAAGCAAATACTGGATGACCATTTAGTAGGGATATTGTGGTGGAGACCCCTAAATAACCTGATAGCAGAGGGGAAATGAGGCATATTAGTTCAAATTGATTATTTTTCTAAAAAATCTGGTAACACAATAACAGTAATTAATAACTAACATATAGCACTTAAAGATTTGAAAAGCATCCAATGTGTTTACCTCTTCTTTCTGGCTTCATTTCATCTTAAAATCTGATGGGTATACCATCTATAGCTTTATCTGAGTAATTAGTAAAAATATTAGTAGCTCAAGGCCAAGAATGGATCCTTGAAGTCCTCCACTGGAAACCTCCTGCCATGTTGATATTGGACCATTGAGAGAAGAAAAGGACCCACATATATAAAATTATGTATAATGGTTCTTTCTGGAGGGACGAAGAATTGGAAGGTAAGGGGTGATCATCATTTGAAGAATATACCACAAGGGACAATGAGAGAAACCTGGGAAGACTTGCATAAGGTAAACAAAAACAGGGCAATGATTTATGGAATTACAACATTGAGAAGAAATACAACTTTGAAAGATTTAGTAGTTCTGATCAACAAAATGACTGAATATCAGGGGACCAATGAAGAAGTATGCAATATTCTTCCTTAAAAAAAAAGTTATGGACCCAAAATAAAGAATGCAACATGCATTTTTTTTGGAAATAGCCAATGTAGAAATTTGCTTTGCTTGATTATGCATATTTGTTATGAGGATTTTTTTTCCAGAGGGAGGAAGTGGAGGATGATGAAGGCTGACGATAGAATCCCCCCCCATCAGTAATAGAAGAGAACAGGATGAAGGCAGTAGGAATCATAGACAACCAAGAAAGTTTTGAAATTTACATATTGAATGCAATGTATACTTAAAAAGAGTATCAAGCTCTACATAATGGAAGTTCCTAGTTTCATGTACAATCTTCTTATGTTCTACAATGTATATCGAAATGCTCATGTTATTTGGTATTGGTAAAATTTCAAATAAAAATAAAATGAATTTTTATTTAAATGCTTGACATTAAATATCTACTCTGTGAGTCTGACCATCCATCTAACCATTTCAATCTGAGTATGTTATCATCTCTCCATCTTTTCCCCACAAGAGTAGTTCAAAACAGTTTATCAAAAAAGCTTTGCCAAGACGTAGGTAGCATGTATCCACAACATTGCCCTGAAATGCTAGTTCTGTTATCCTACCAAAATAGGAAGTGAAGTTAGTCTGGCATGACCTGTTCATGATAAAACCATGTTGGCTCTTGGTAGTTACTACTTCGTTTTCTAGCTGTGTTAGTCCACCATCTTTTTAATGATCCATTCTAGAATTTTTCCAGGAATTAGTCTATACCTTGCAGTCTCTTGAAAATTGGGACATTTGCCCTTTTCCCACCTAATAATATCTCTTTCATATTCCACAATCTAAAATAACTATCAGTGACAGTCACTTAATTACACATGCAAGTTCTTTTAGTACCTGGAATAGTAAATCCATGCCAGATTATTGGAATTCACCAAGGACAGCTACATTATTTCGAGTATTATTGTCACAGTGCATCATGTTCTAGTTCTGCTTGCTTACCCTGAATCAATTCATACAAGCCTTCTCACATTTCTCTGAATTCTTTCTATTCATTGTTGCTTTTGGCACAATATTACTTGATTACAATCATATGTTACAGTTTTTTAACCATTCTTTCCAACTGAGGGGTACCACTTAAAATTGCCTCATTTTTCAGTTTTTATAGCAATATCATTGCTTAAAGATTGCCATAAGGAAGAAAACTATTTGTGGAGGAGGTTAGGAGCAGGCTGACACATTTCCTACCTGCTGGTATTTATTGACAATCCAGTGAACAAATAATAATAGATACCGTTTCTTTTATGCTCTAAGGTTTTGAAAGATGTTACCTATATGATCTCATTTGATTGTCTCAACATCCTATGAGGGAGGCACTATTATTTTTCTCATTTTACATTTGAGGAAACTGAGGTTAAGAGAATTTCAGTGATTTGCCCAGGATTACACAATTGGGAAGTATTTTAAGCAGTATTTAAGTAAGTATCTGAATCCAGATCTAGGTCTCTACCCACTATATCAGTCTAGAAGCCAAGAGTTTGCTTCCAGAGCTTGCTTTCAGGTTCCTTTGCAAGTTTACAAGTAGTAGCAGCTGAAGTGGAGTTAGTGGTGCCATTTCAGAATAAAGGACCAATCTTGATTGAGATTATGGTCATACTCTAATAGCTTTGTTTTGTCTTTGTGGGTGGTGGTGCTTTCTTGATGAGGTGACAACTATTCATAAAAAGGGTGGCAGTGTCTCCTGCAAAGCTGAAGAATTCCCAGCATCTATATCCTATGAAGGCAAAATGCATCTTTTAAGATGTACTTCAAGAATAAGAACTTGCATTTACATGGTGCCTTGTAGCTTCTCAGTGGGATTGTTATGAACTTCCTCGCAGCAATCTCATGAGATAGGGAGCTAGGTAGCTCATCTAGCCCTCTCACTCTTGCTCTCGTTCTCTCTCTCCCTCTCCCTCTCCTCTCCAAAGAAGGTCAATTTTGATGACCAGAAGCTGCCCAGTTAACTTGGGGTTTACTGACTAGATTCCTTTTTCCTTTCCTTTCCTTTCCTTTCCTTTCCTTTCCTTTCCTTTCCTTTCCTTTCCTTTCCTTTCCTTTCCTTTCCTTTCCTTTCCTTTCCTTTCCTTTCCTTTCCTTTCCTTTCCTTTCCTTTCCTTTCCTTTCCTTTCCTTTCCTTTCCTTTCTCCTTTCCTTTCTCCTTTCCTTTCTCCTTTCCTTTCTCCTTTCCTTTCTCCTTTCCTTTCTCCTTTCCTTTCTCCTTTCCTTTCTCCTTTCCTTTCTCCTTTCCTTTCTCCTTTCCTTTTTCCTTTCTTTTCTTCTTTCAGAAAACCTTAAACCCAGTTCACTCTGAAACTCAAATTGGACGACAATAGGTCCCTGTTCAAGCTCCACTTATTGGCTGTATTTTGGGCCCTCCTGCCTTACAGTGAATGTCAATGGTAATTGTTTCTCTTTGGAATAGCAACCCTAGGGGTCTTCTCCTCCCAGCTTGATTATTTTTTTCTGTTTTCTAATTAAAGGGGTCATCCCTTGACTGACTTCTTAAAGAGGCCTATTCACTGAATGGTCATTGCATCATAAATGAGTATCTGAAAAGGCCTTAGTCTCAAAGGGCCAGGGTCTCCTGTGCATCCTGATGGCATCCTCGGCCATCTCTAGTCCTCTTGATGAATATCTGGTCACTGGATCCAGATGGTTCTGGAGGATAAAGTAAGGCTGGTGACCTTGCACAGCCCTCCCTCACTCAAATAAAAGTCAGCTGCAAGTCATATCCTCATTTCCCTGATGTCATGGTCCTCTTCAAAAATGAAGGACAAACACAACATACCATAGATGAAGATCAGACAGTTCAGGTGATTTTTTTTATGGCCATTCAACTAATGAGTTATAGACTCAAAACCAGATATCCTGCCTCGAGGCACCAGAACTTTGTCCACTATATAACACAGTCTCCTATAACATTCCTACCTCTGAGCACTGTTTAGGCCCTTGCACTGAACTGGCGCTCAATAAGCATTTGTGTGTTCGTCCTTCTTTGTGAAGAAGACCATGCCATCAGAGAAATAATGACATGACTTGCACTTTACTTTGCTTTGAGTGGGGGAGGGCTGTGCAGGACACCAGCCTCACTTCTCCTCCAGAGCCATCTGAGTCGAGTGACCAGATATTCCTCAGGATGACTGGAGATGACCCAGGATGAGGGAATTGGGGTTAAGTGACTTGCCCAAAGTCACATAGCTAGTGAATGCCAAGTGTCTGAGGTGAGATTTGAACTCAGGTCCTCTTGACTCCTGCACTTGTGCTCTATCCACTGCACCACCTAGCAGCCCCCAATAACATTGGTGAGTGAATGAAGGAAGGTGATGTTTCTGACGGTAAAGTATGTTCTTAGATCCCATAGTCTCACTGAGCAGAAACATTATGGCATGTGTACCTATTCAGATGGTGGATTACCTTGGTCCTCCCAGTCCCTCACCACAAAAATTACTGACATGTATGTAGTGCATAAAAATTTGCAAAGTGTATTATATACATTATCTCCTTTGAATTCTGCGTAGCCCTGGGAGTTAGCTACATGGCTATCCCCATTTTATAGATGAGAAAACTGAAACTCAGAGCAGTTAAATGACTTACTTAATGTCATATAGCCAATGCTAGCAACTGGGTTTGAAGCCAGATGTTCATGCCTCTTTCTGTCATGAAACATTGACCATCCTAGATGATACAATGGAACTTTTGACCAAAACTTGAATACATGTTGGAATGTTTAAAGCAGCCCTTCTTAGGGCATTCTACTTGGAAGATGTGTAGGCTAAAGAGTTCATCAGAATGAATGCACATCATTCTGTTAGTTTAATAACTTGATGGTGTGAAGTTCTCTAATTAGGCCCATGTAGGTTTAATGATGCTTTATGTAAGGTCCTCACACAGAGGGCAAAGAAATCATTCTCCTCTAAGGTTTCTAAGCCACATTTACCTTGCCTTGCATAATTGACCTGACTCATAATAGCTTCCTTTTAATAATGCAGGAAATCTCTTAAACTGCACTTGGAGTTTTAGCCTCTCATCTCGCCTCCCCCACAACTGTCAGGGAATTCATCTTTCTCCAGCAATGACTTTAATTTCCTCATTTCTAAAAGCCTTGATGCTAGCCGTGGACTACATTTCCTTGTTACTGTTCCAAAACTTATTTCATTTGACAGGGGATTTGACTTGGGATTGTTTTAGTAGATTAGTTCAGTTAATTATTATAGGAAAATGGGATTAGGGAATAAAGATGGTGGTCCAGAGTGCAATTTAGGACAAAAAAGAGATTTAGAGCCAAAAGAAACCTTGAAGATCATTGAGTCCAACTCCTTTATTTTGCAAAAGAGAAAGATGAGGTCTAAAGAAATGTAGTGACTTACCCAAGGTAACATGAGTAGGAGATGACAGAATCAGGATTCAAAGCCAAGGTCTTCTGATTCTCAGTTGGTTCTCACTAGTTCTCAATTAATCCTTAAAATAGCCCCGTGCAGGGGGTAGCTATGTAGTGCAGTGGATAGAGCACGAGGCCTGAAATCAGGAGGAACTCAGTTCAAATTTGACCTAAGATACTGTGTGAATCTAGGCCAGTCACTTAGTCTTAATTTCCTCCAAACAAAAGTCCCGTGCAACAGGCAGAGCAAATATTACAATCACCATTTTATAGTTGCAGAAATTGTGACTGAAGAGACTTGCTCAAAATACATAACAAGAAGATAGAACTGGGACTTTAACCCCAATCTTCCAAGTTCAGTCTCCTTTCCTCTATAATCTCAAGAGAAGAAGAACTTTAGAAAAAAAAGGAAAGCATTCATATTTAGAGAGATTAAAACTAAAGACAGAGACAGAGAGAAAGTTGCTAAAAGGATGTCAGGCAGTAAAGATGTAATACTCAAACACCAAAGAGGCTGGTGCCATGCCTAGGGCAGCTAGGTAGTGCAGTGAATAGAGCACAGACTCTGCAGTTAGGAGGACCTGAGTTCAAATTTGATCCCAGACACTTGCTAGCTGTATGACCCCGGGCAAGTCACTTCATTGTGATTGCCTTCAAGAAGAAAAGAAAAAGAAAATTCATGCCTGATGCTAGCTGAATTCAGCGCTATTTAAGAGAGGGATTATTACATGGTGATGAAAGCATCCTATCTATGATTTCATCAGTATGTGTACTTTTCTTATTGGTGTTTGGGAGGCTCTGAAGGGAAGGACGGGAGGAAAGAGGTATTAGACTGCCTACTAAACTGAAGGTCTACAGAGCCATTGTGCTGACCTCATTGTTGCATGCCTGTGAAACCTGGACAGGCTCCCAGCACCTTGCCAGGAAACTGAATCACTTGTATTTGAATTGTCTTAGGAAGATTCTGAAGATCAACTGGCAAGATAGTGCACTGGATATTGAGGTCTTTTCTCTCGCTAAATTGCCAAGCATTCAAATGTTACTGCAGAGAGCACAACTGCAGTGGGCTGGTCACATTGTCTGAATGCCAAATGTATATTTGCCTGAAAGACTATTTTGCAGAGAACTCTCGTAGGACAAGCAGTCCCATGGAGGTCAGAAGAAGTGATACAAGGACACTCTCAAGGTCTTTCTGAAGAACCTTGGAATCAAATACATGTCATAGAAGACACTGACAAAAGACTACCCAGTGTGGTATATCTACATTAAAGAAGACACTGTGCTCTTATAATCAAAGCAGAATTGCAGAAGCTGAAAGAAACATGAGATATGCAAATTTAGTTAGCTGCACTGCAAATGTTCGGTGGACTACTTGTGCCCCACCTGTGAAAGAGCCTTCTGAGCTTCAATTGGTCTGATCAGCCACAGTCAGACACACTGTACCTTGACTCCAACATAGTGATGCCATTTTGGTCCTCTTCGAGAAAGGACAACAACTAACCAAGCTGAAGGGAGATTTGGATTTGGCAGCCATTGCGGGGTACCCCATGGAAAAGGAAACCCCTTAAAAAGACAAGCTAAATGAGGGAAGTTACATTAAATAACTTTTATGGTCCCTTTCAGCTCAGAGATTCTGTATGTAATAGATGAAATCTGGTGCTCGATAAGTCTATGCAGTGGGCACCAGGGCCAGGCAGAGGTTCATCCTGTGTTCACTAAACTATGCAGTGGCTTTAGTTTTTTATAGCCTCTGAATGTTTGGCTCCCTTACTAGTCTCTAGTCAGGCCTAATCTGCCTGTATGATGCATCTGTGTCTCTGCTGGTGCCAGGGGCATGCTGGGAAACTCTCTGGTTTCAGCCAAGCACACCTGCTTTTCAAAGCCTGCCAGTGCCTTTCTGGTGCTCACTGCTGGGATGGGCCATTATCTCCCTTCAGGCCCAGGGTGTCTGCCATTCTCTTTCAGCATAATAAAGAAGGCTTTCTTGTTCTTCCTTTCTATCAGTTTTTGGATGTTTGCCTAGGTTGAAAGAGATGAGGAAATATTACAGAATCATGGAATCTCAAAATGGGAAGGCACCTCAGAAACCATTCAGTCCAACCGCTCCCGAACACTTAGTACCTGTCCTCTACATAAAAATCCTGCTTCTCTGGGTGCATTTAGTAGTATCCTTTAGCAGGACCAGATCAGTAACAGTAGCAGCTCACATGAATTCAGTGTCTGATAGCACAGGGCATTTTCCATGCATTATTTCATTTGATCTCACAGCAACCATAAGAGCTACATATTATGAATTTTATAACCACCATTTTTACAGATGAAGTTTTTCAGTCATGTCTGACTCTTCATGACCCCATTTGGAGTTTTCTTGGCAAAGATACTAGAGTGGTTTGCCATTTCCTTCTCCAGCTCATTTTACAAATGAGGAAACTGAAGCAAATAGGGTTAAGTGACTTGCCCAGGGTCACACAGCTAGTGTATGAAGCCATATTTGAACTTATGAAGGCAAGTCATTCTAATTCCAAACCCAGTGCTCTATCCACTTTGCCACCTAGCTACCCAGAGTCACATAGCTAGTAGGTAAGTGTCTGAGACCAGATCTGAATTCAGGAGGATGAGTCTTTTTGACTCTCTGTGCTACCTCACTGCCTAAATATTCAACTGCTCAAGTATATGCTGATATTGGACAATATCTGTCTATCTGCCTGTCATTTATCTCTTTACCTATGTATATACATATATATGTGCATATGATATATATGTATATATTACACACACACACACACACACATACACACACACATATATATATGGAGACAGTAATCTGAGTGAAAAATAATCTGAAGGTTTTAGTGGATTTCAAGCTGTGAATGAGTAAACAATGTAAAATGATTGTAGTTTTAAATAAAAAGTCAGTGCTATCTTAGGCATCACTGAGAAGCAGAATAACTTCACTCTACTTGGTGCTGGTCAGAGCATATCTAGAATATTGTGTTCAGGTCTAGCGGAGACACAGATGGATGGTGACAGATCACAACATGTTCAGAGGACACAATAAGAAGATGAGAGCAACATGGCTGGAGGATAGAAGGTTATGTGATATATTGTTCAGCGCATGGGATTGGGATTCCTTCAAAGGCTCACTATAGGGCAGGGGACATATTACTGCCCTTAAGTTGACTTGTGAAAGAGGGGTTTGATTTGTCCTGCTTCGCCCCAGAAGAAAGAAATAGTAGGGAGAGGTAGAAGTTGTAGAAAGGCAGATTTAGGTTTAATGGAAGACAAAGCTATTGGTGCCATCCAAAAATGGAGCGGACTGTCTGCCTTGGTGACTCTTCAAAGGAGGCTAGATGACCATTTGTCAGGGTTGTAATAGAGAAATTCTTTCAGGTATAGAGTGAACTAGTAACCTCTAAGATTCTTCCCAACTTTTGTGACCTTGAATTTACCCTCTCTCATTATGACCTCTTTCCTTCCTTTATGGCTCCTTCCAAGTTGCAAAATAATTAATACTAATGTCTAGCATTTATACAGTGCTTACTATGCGCGAGGCACTACATTAACTGTTTTATATCTCATTTGATCCTCACAACAACCCTGGGAAGGAGGTGCTATTAGCACCCCTATTTTATAGATAAAGAAACTGAGACAAAGTGGGATTGACTTGCCCAGGGTCACTCAGCTAGTAAGTGTCCGAGGCTACACAAATAAAAATAAATCAATAACCTCTATGTGAATAACTTCAAGCATCTGATTGGTTATCCTGTGGGGATGATTAGTAACTTCAGTGTGTTCTTGTTACCTGATGATCCCTGAAAGGACTAGAAATATTCCTTCTCATCCATTAGTAATTACATATGCAGCAGGCCAAGATCTATGGCCAGAACCCAGTATATAGTTTCTTATTGGACATGAAACTTCTTCCAAGTAAATAGCTTCCTATGGAACAGATTTCCACAGACAATTATTGCAATAAATAGTAACCAAAAAGAGTAGTCAGTTTTTTCTTATGCTATTTGGGGTTTGGGGTTGATGATATACCTTTAGAGCATGATTTTAAAATAATCTCTCTGAATTCTCATCCTTAATGACGTTCAGATAAATATTTTTCTTTCAGCTGGTTGAGCTAAATTTAACAATACATTTCTGCTAAATGGAGACATAGAGCTGACTCCTTGAGGTCAGGAGAACATAGTGTGAAGAACACTTAAACTCTAAGTCAAGAAAGCAATTTCCTCTCTCTGGATGTTAATTTCTTCCTCTGTAAAACTGAGAAGTTGTATGAAATAATCTCTAAAATTCCTTCTCACTCCAACATTCAAAGGTCTATAATTCTACCTTTTACTTTGATTTTTTATGTTCTATGTTCTGAAGGCATGTCTAGCTCTAACATTTTTATGTTCTAATTCACTGTCCAGATAACCTTCTTCTCTAAAGACTTTCCCCCAGGTATTTGCATTTAGGATCACCACAAATTAAAACAACAATCTTGGCTAAGAATTTCATTATAGAACTCCATATCAGAGTTCTACTTTGAACAACTGCTTTGGACCCTCTAAGGATCTGTCATAGGGTCACAGACTTTGAACTGGAAGAGACCTGAGAGGTCATCCAGTAGCTTAGGGAGGAGAAATCCCATTTCTTATGGCATTTGGAAGACATCTTATTTCAAACCTGCAGTTGACAAATGGTCATCTGAATATTTTTAGCGCCAATGAAATTCCAAGAACCACGATGGTGGCTCCAAGCTAACATCATTATATCTTTTATATAGCCTGGAGTATATCAGAAAGTATCAGACCACATTGACCTTTATTAAGAAAATTCTGTCTGCAAAATAATCCTCTTGTGATATTTAGAACTAATATAACAAAAGGAAAAGAAAATCAAGTGAGCACAAAAGTCTTTGAATTTTTTAATTGAGGATAGCAAATAATTCTGGAACAAGAAAAATCCCCAAGCCATTTTTTTTCTTTTTAAAGCTGCTGCATCATTATCACACTCTCAGTTGAGAAAAAACAGAAGACCAAGTGCTTTGTTTCTTGTGGTATTTTTTTCTATAAAGGAAAGTTCCTCCCTCCCCCACAACTTGCATCTACTCATCAACTATTGGGAATTGAGAAGCAAGACTGAGAATCAGCTCTGAAAAATGAAATCGGAGAGGAATGACTCACCAAAATGATCTTTTCAAAAGAAACCTTACAAATTCTTGGACTTGGAAATATTTTTTCTTAGATTCAGTTAAAATACGAGGCAAATAAAAAAGAAGTACTCTGCCTAAAAATGGCATTGACTTTGCTGATGCTTCTGCCACTTTAATACTTTTTCTTTTCTCAAGGTTTACAAGACATGTTCTTGAAGACTACCCTGTAATGTAGACCATACAAGGGTATCCCCATTCTACAGTTGAAGAATCATATATAAGTGAGAAGGGCAACTAGGTGGCACAGTGGATAGAGTGCTGGGGTAGGGAGTCAGGAAGACTCATTTTCTAGAGTTCAGATTGACCTTAGATATTCACTAGCTGCATGACCCTGGGCAAGTCACTTAACCCTGTTTACCTTAGTTCCTTCATCTGTCAGATAAGCTGGACAAGGACATAGAAAACCACTCTAGTATCTTTGCTGAGAAAACCCTAAGGGGTCACAAAGAGTCAGGCATGACTGAAGCAAGTAAACAGCAGCGTACAGATGAGGAAAATGAATTATACAAAAATGATGTGATTCGGCAAAAGTCATGCAGAAAATAAATGACTCAAACTCAGGTTGCTTGAGTCATATCTCAGTGTTCTTCATTAGTTCACTTTCATGTTTTAGACAGCACCAGGCACTGGGGGTACAAAGACAGGCTAGGTAATATAATTGAATGCTTTTGTGTCTGTCTCATTGGATCTCAGGTTCAACACTTGACTTGTAATGGACTTCTGCAGTGGTCTTTCCCAATGCTCCTACTGTATAATACCAGAAAGGGTATTGCAGTGAAGCCCCATCCATTGGCATTTTAATGTCAGTACTACTAGTGACTTGGTCTTTCACCAAGGTCTGTAAGACACCCACCTCTGGGTTTGGCTCTGTCATTCTTCCTGCTCCCACACTAGCTGGTCTAAGCTCCCAGAGAGACACCACTACCACATAATTACATTCAAATTCCCTTAGCATCCTAGAGGTGACTCAGTTGAAGGGAAATATACTTCCCTTCCTTACCATTCTAGTTCTTGAGCACACATTCAATGTATTTTCTCCCTGTGAAACCAGCCCTTCACGAGGTGACATATACACAGTATGTGACATTTGTATCAACGTAAATCAAAGTGTCAAACTCGAATGGATATGGGGCCACTGATGTGTACATAAGGATCCCTGCACAACTCCTATTGACTGAATTTAAAAATGTAAAGTTATCTGCGTTTTATTTTATTTTTATTTAATCAGTTATTTACTCACTGACATACTCCTCTGCCCAATCACTTTTTTAATCAAAACTTGGTCTCCAAATATTTACATGAATTCCCATTTTCATAGTTTTATGCACTTTAGTCATACAGTGCATATATATGAATATTAGGGAAGGTACCCATCATACCTCAGCTGGGAAATCTCCAACAAGGCTGTCCATTTTGGGTACTCTTGAAGCTCTGATTCTTCACACTTATAGTTCTTTGTTTTAAAAATATTTTTAAAAAATATATTTCTGTGCCTCTTTGTAATATTAAGTGGTTATCCAATCAGGACATCCCTCTGCATTGTTACCAGAGACCTAAGTCCTTAAATCTACCATTTTTCTCCCAAAATGCCCCAAATCCTACCTGAACGCTATTTCTTCATACACAGGTTTTAGCAGTCTGTAACAAAATAAAGTTCTTTTTTTTGCTTTTATTAGATGTAAAAATGTTCAACCATAATAGCAACACTATCATACATGACTTGATAATCAGTATAAATCTTATCCTTTATGCAAAATTATTATGTATTATGCGTATATAATGTTATTACATACATTATACATATAATGTTATATAAAATTATTCTCTGCTCTTTTCATCAATTGCTTCTTATAAAAGGGACTTACACAGGCAGTGTACCTTACACAAACGTTCTCATTGTCTGATGTAGCAAGTACGCCTAGAGACGATGAAGGATCTTGGATTCTATATTGGAACTAGGATGGATCAAAGGATTTGTGATCTCTTACCTGAGGATATTCCCTTTGCTAATGAAGATGCAAGGAAGATTATGTAATGTAGATTACCTCCCTCCCTCCTCTAAAAGCTATGCATTTGTAAAGATTTGAGCTACTTATACAGCCAACTCCTTTTCTGTCATATCTTCCTTTTGTGGTACTTCTCTTACATATCATCATTGCCAATATGCTTCTAGCTGCTCACATCAGTCTTGAATCTTTCATCATTTGGTTTACCTGCAACTGGGATTTTTTCCTGAAGTCTTAGTGTTCCAGGTTTCATAGTCGTTAAGCATTTTATGAGTCTAAGGGTGGGGTGATTAATTTACTCAATCATATCCCATTTAAAATAAGTGATAAAATGCCCAAGTTAATCAAATGCAAATAATAGGTCTTAAAACAAAAACACAAAGTTCTTCTGACTTGAATAAGAATCTTGTTCGTAAACTGAGGGAACTCACCTTTGCCTCAAGGATTGCCTATGAATTATTGAGGAGAGATTCATTTAAGACACTGGGGCAAGTGTAGTATTCCATCACACCCCAGAGGAATAAGGGTTGAACTAAGCCTTGGCAGGAAAGAGAGCTGTCAAGGTCAAAGAGGGTTACTAGCTCTGTTGGCATCTTGGAGCAGATCTGGGCTGAGGGAAATCCCAAGATAAGGTTGACTTTTTCCCCTACTCTTTTTCCCCAGTGTCTGATTATCCACAACATAATAATATAATCTGCCATTTCATTACTGAAATATTTTTAGTAAACTGAATATTGCCTGAACCACAAAGAGACCAGGGTTTAACTAGAGAAAGACAAAAATGCAAAGCTTGGCAGGGAGCCTAAGCCCTGCCTAAATGTTAAGAATTTTCCTAACTGAGCACTCAGAGTGACTGTGATAACTCAAAAGATTTTGTCTAAAATAATCCCCTGAATCTGAGAAAGAGGGAACGACATGGACCTTAGGGGATATTATACTGCTCTCTGTGCTTGAATGATCTAACTAAACAGTGTTTTAGGAGGGAAATTTGATATTTGAAAGATGAGCTTTGGCCCAGGGTCAATCTTGAGATTTTTGAGAATAGTGGGACATTTCCTTGATGTGATCTTCTGCAGTTCTGGATTCATTTCACTATCTCTCAAGTCAGACCAAGAGTTTGCAAAGTGCTATGTATTCATTTTTTCATAGGGTCTTCAAGAACAGCTCTTTTTGGTACTTATTGTTGTTATTTCAGTTTTATAGATAAGGAAATACAAGTTCATAAAGTCCACTGCCACTCACCTTTGAGTTGAAAGTTCTCTAAAGGCCACCTATATTGCTAAATATAGGAAATCTCTTGCTTTGGTAGGAGATCATGTAATTTTGATCCAGCTCACGATGTCACTGGGTAAATCAAATCACCTCTCTGCATCTCAGTTTCCTTTGATGTCATAGACATATCAGCTATAGAAAAAAATGCACCTGTCACTTAGAAGAATTAAGAATTTACTTGGAGCCAGGAGATTTATACTTGAATATTTGCCCTGCATCAGTCACTGGGCTGCAATATGGCATCATTTGGGCACCAACCTCACAGGTGTATTTCGATACGGAAAAGAGGTAGTGGGTGTAAATAACTTTGTAAACTTGATTGTGCCCCCAGTCTAGGCTGTTAGGATTATCTAGAACCATTTAATGCTGAGAAGATTGCCCTTGGCAACTGTGCTGTACTGGCAACTTAGTTGGAAACTCCTATCCAGGGAAAGAGCTCTCTACTGGAAGAAAAACTTTGGGCTTCAACTTTTCCTCTTTTTTTGAACACTCTGTGGGGAATAGAAGGCTCCACTAGGAAAACAAGGCATTGAATAAGAGGCGTGTATTATAATTAGAACAAATTCCATGCAAATTTTGATTTTATTAGATAAGACTTCCCATAGAGAGATTTTAGTCAGACATTCCCTTGATCACTAAAAACCAAAAAGTTACTGCAGGGTACTATATATGAAAGGAAACTCTTCAGCAGCCTGATATGTTAATGAGTGAAAAAACTAAAGAGGAACAAACATTTTTCTTTCCTATCATTCCAATCTTGACAATATCCTCCCTTATTCACCCTTCTGTAGTTTTCTTGTGCCACTAAAAGTCTGAAGCAGTTGATTTAGAGTGCTGGGCCTAAAGTCAGGAAGACTTGAGTTCAAATCTAACCTGAGACACTTAGTCATAGTAAATCCCCCTCAATTTCCTCATCTGTAAAATGGGTGTAATAATAATACTTATCTTCCAGAATTGATGTGAAGATCAAATGAGATAATATTTATAAAATGCTTAGTCCGCATCTCAGGCATGCAGTAGACATTTAATAAGTGCTGGTCCTTCCTGGCTTTCCTCTACCAGCTCTAGCCTTGGCTTTCCTCCATTCAATCTGACTCAATTCAATTCTATCAGTATTTAAGAAAAGTTCTGCCTCTCATGTGCAAGACACCATAATAAGAGCTGGGAATTCAAGGACTAAAGTTCAAGGAACTTCCACTCATCCCACTGGGGACAAGAGGGATGGAGAGGGAGATATACTACCCCCATGTATGCATAAAGTAAATACTTTATATCTGTTTAATAATTGGAGAGGGACTGAAATCAGAAAAGTTCTCCTGAAGAAGGTTGTATCTGAGCTGTGCTTTGAAAGAAACCAAGAGAATGCATTCCAGGTGTTGGAGAATGGGAAGGGTAGGGACTTCCAGGAGGGTCCAGATAAGAGAAATTACATATTATGTATGAGAATGGAGTGTCCTGTTTGAGGAAAAGCAAGGAAGTCAGTGTCACTTGATCATAGAATATATTTAGGAGAGTAAAGTGTAAAGAAGACTGAGCAAGTTAGAAAGGACTTTAAAAGATGGAGGATTTTATATTTTGTCCTGGAGATAACAGGGAGTCATTGGAGTTTACTGAATAGGAAGCAATAGTAAAAATTGCTCTTCAGGAAGCTCAATTTGATGACTATGTGAAGGATAGTATGGGGAGGGGAAAGACCAATCAGAAGATTATTGTAGTAGTTCAGGCATGAAGGCTTGTAAGCAAGATGGTGACTGTGACAGAAGACAAAAGGAACGTGTGCAAGAGTTTAAAATGTCTATTGGTGCATCCAGGCTGAGGTGACCAAGAGACAGCTGGAGATTTGACACTAGAGGTTAGGAGAGAGGTCAGGGCTGAATAAACACATCTGAGAATCGTATTCAAAGAGATAATTGAATTCATGTAATCTGTGAGTTCCTTGTGAGCAGGAACTATCTTTTACTTTACTTTGCATCACTAGCATTTAACAAAAAGCCTGACACATAATAGAAGTTTAATAAATGCCTGTTGACTGGCTAACTGATTAAATGAGATCACCAAACAAAATAGTTTAGAAGGAGAAGAGAACAGGGCCCAGGAAAGAGCTTTGGAGATACCCACAGTTAGTGGCTATGACACAGAGATGAGAAGGAAGAGAATTCCAGGCAAAGGGAAGAGGATAACCAATGGAAATCTATAGAGTTGGGAAGTAGTGTCCTACATGAGGAACAGCAAGGAGACAAAAATCTGTGGAACTAAAGTATAAAGAAGACTGGAAAGGTAAGACAAGGCCAAGTTATGAAGGGTTGGATGAAGATCCATCAAAGGGGACTGAGGAATGTCAAGTCAAAGACAACCCCAAGGTTGTGATGTGAGGTCACCAGAATGAAGACGGTCTCCTCCACAGAAACAGAGAAATTTGGAGAAGGGATAGGTTTTGGGGTCAGAGAATATAATATCCCTATAGCCATGAAGATCCAGGTACCTTCTACCCAAAAGCTACCTTTGCCATCATGCTCCAGCAGACTTTTCATGGTGAAAGACCCTTCTACTCCTGCATCCCGTTCCTCTGATTGGCCAATTCCTCCAGGAACCTCCATTTTAGGGAAGAACCAAGGTCAGCCATGTTCACTCCATTATCCTCTGATCTCTCCTTTTGACTCTCCAGATGTCTTTCTCTATCATGATCCAGAACAGGCACTTTCTCCCCTACATTTTTAGCTTTCATGTATTGTCTCCTCTCTCCCATCCTCCCCCCACTAGAATAGGAGCTCTTTGAATGCAGGTCCTGTCTTTCATCTTGCTTCTATTTGTATTTCTAGTGCTTGGCATGGTACCTGTAAAATAATAAGTGCTTAATAAATGTGTGCTGTTTTTCAAATATAGGAACGATTCTAAAATCAAAAGCACATTTTATCCATCACTTGTTAAGTGGGAGATCCTAGGTCTTGGTGCTGGAAAAGATGCTGATATGAAAGAGGGCTGGTTGTCCCATGGAGCGGGCATGATTGTTTTCCCTTCATTATTTCATAGACAGGGAATCTCCAATTAGGTAGAAGCTGGAAGTTTCTACTTTGGTAGGTTTCAGGCAGAAAACACTCCAGATGTGGGACCTTCCATAATAGCCACAGGGCACGAAAGAAGGATATGACTAGGGATGAGAGAGGCCAGAGAAAGATTAGTACTTCCCAAAAAAACCAGCAGCGGCAACAACAATAACAACTGTTTTTTCTCCCATTCTGCAACAGTTAAGGTTTCATAATCCTGTTGATTAAAGCCACTATGTGAAGGCGTTCCAAAAATTCAGAAGAATTTCTGTATGCTCTATTGCCTTCAGCTAAACCCAAAATCAATACACAGACACATGCAAATATTTAAATTCTGCCAAAAAATGTAGCTGCAAAAACAGCAATATGTAAAGTTCCATTTTTTATTGAATGGAACCACTTTCAGATTATATCTTTTCATTATACATGGGAGCTGGAAAAACAGGAAAATAGAAATGCCACCAACTAAACAAACCAAATGCTTTCACAGTCAACAGACAACATTTGAGGAGTAAGCAAATCCAGATGGCAACTTTCTTCAGTTCCCCAGGCCCCACTCTGGGTTTCATATCATTTGGGACTGGGTTTTCTGCAAGGTGGAACGAAGTTGATGCTGCCAAAAACCAACAGGCTTTGCTAAATAACCTGGAGAATTTTGAGCTTATAAATTCCTTTCCAGATTAATTAAAGATTGTAACTGGTATGCTTTGTGATTAGATTCTTAAGTGTAATGTTCTGATTGCTGTGTACATCTGGAAAATGGGCATCTGGTTTTTCGTATCATTGCTAGCCAAGAAAAGGCTATTTGCATGATGGGTTTGAAGAGAAGTAGAAATACTCCCCAAATGCACATCCAAAACGGAGGGAAAGGCAAATAGATAGATAGATGGATGGATAGATGGATGGATGGAGGGATGGACGGATGGATGGATGGACAGACAGATGGATGGCCAGATGGATGGACAGGAGGGCACATGGGCAGACAGACAGATAGAGACAGAGACAGACATAGAGACATAGATATAAATATAGATAGAGGCATAAATATATAAATAGCACTTTTCCCCTACCAGCCCTTAGAATTCAAGCCTAAACTCCACTTTCTAGCTTCCTATTGAATATTCTGCTCAGAGTGATAAAATACCTATTCACAAGTCTGTGATGATTCCCCATTGCTTTTTGTTCAGACCCCTTAGTCTTATGTTCAAGGGTTTTCATGATCTGCCTTCAGCCTTTTCAGTTTTATGTCTCCCTACTCCACTTTACATACTCTGCTCTTTGACCAAACCGGTTCCAAGTGTAGAATTGACTGTCCCCAACTTCATACTTCCCTTTACTATCTTGTACTGTGTCTACATCTTCCATTTTTTTCTGTTGAAAGGCTATCTATAGATTAAAGTCCAGCTCTACTATAAACTGAATGATTCACTGCACAATTCTCCTATACCATTAGATGGAAGATCTTTACTGTCTTGATTTTCTCATAATATTTTGTGCCTCTTTCTGCCTCTACATGCAGTATAAATATCTATGTGCATCTTGTTTCTCTGTTCTAGATTGTAAGCTTTTTGAGGTCAGGAAACATATTTCATTCATTTTTCATCGTATGTTCCCTGGTTTCACACACAGAAGGTATTTAACACCTGTTTTTTGAATTGGACTTGAGACTTTAAGGGTGAAGAAATAGAATCATAGAATCTCAGAATTGTAAGGGATTTTTATTAGACATCATAAGGATATAGAGCTAAAGGTAGGAGGGATGTCAGAGATTATCAGATCCACTCCTCTCATAGTGCAGATAGGGAAATTGAGACCCATAAAGTGTCTTGCCTCAGGTCACACAATAAGAGTAAGGATTTAACCTAGATCTTCTGACTCCCAGGTTAATCTTTTATCTCCTATACCAAGTAAATGGAATATTGGATAGAATACTGGGCCTGAAGTCAGGAAGAAATTCAAAGGAAACTTCAAATGCTTGCTAGCTGTGTGAACCTGGGCAATTCACTTAACCTCTGTCTGCCTCAGTAGGGATAATAATAGCACCTGCCCCCAAAGGTTGCTGTAAGAATCAAAAGAGATAATATTTGTAAAGTTCTTAGCACAATGCTTAGTATGTATTGGGCACTTAATAAATGCTTATTCCCTTCCCTTTCCCTTATACTGTATTACATTTAGCCCAACCTATCACTGAGCAGAATTCCTTCCTTACAATTCCTTAAAATATTTTCAGCTTGCGGTCATTCAACTTCCAGTGAAAGATCTCAATTGATGGGAAACCTCCCTAAGCAGCTCATTCCACTTTTGAACAGACTAGTTCTAGGAAGTATTTCATTTATAATAAAGCCCAAAATCTGGCTTATAACAATTTTTATCCAGTCCTCCTGGTTCTTCCCTCTGACTTCCAAAACAAATTAGCAGAGAATGGTAAAGAGAACTGCTCTGGGAATAAGTACACCTGGATTTAGATCTTGACTCCTTCAACTCATGTGTTCTTGGGCAGCTGAACTCATGTCTCTCGGTCTCAATTTCCTCATCTGTAAAATGAGGGAATTAGACCAGATGATCTTTAAGGTCCCTTTCAACTCTAGCATGGTATGATTTTATGAATTTAATTTCTTCACTTAGTTTGATTAGGGGCCAGTGGGCTTGTATAGAATAAAAAAGATGGATGAAGTATTTAGTCATTAGCTAACTCTGGGATTTTTGGAAGATTTGTTACAGCTTCTATATACTTTGGAGGAAACTGGCAAATTTGTAATAAAGAAGGCACTATGGTATGGTTGGGAGAATTGTTTGGTGAGAAACCTTGACTTCACCGATTAACTCTGTAACCTTGGGCAAGTCACTTCACTCAAGCTTCCAAATCTATAAAATAGGAGAATTAATCTAGATGATTTTCCAGCTAAGATTCTATTGCTTTTCCAGACTCTTCCTATTGATTTAATTCAGATGACATTCTCCAGGATAAAGTCACTGATGCATCAATCAAATCATGATGGAAACAGTGATACTTAGCAGAGAGCATCAATGGCCAAGCATCTACAGCTATATAGTATTGACCCTAAAACTCTTAGATAAAATACGTGTTCTCTTGTGTTCATTTTCTATGACTGTGGAGGGTCATGATGATGGATGAGTCAGAGATCTTACAGCCATAATATAAATGATCACATAATAACAGCAATAAAAGAGGGAGAATTACAGGGCTATGAGACAAAATTATTTCCCTGAGACTTAAGAAGTTTCTTAATGATCAAATGAAGATTTAGTTGTAGTTATCGGCCATACTGACTTAGGCAGAAAGAAGAAAGGCTCAGAAATATTTTTGTGTTTTATAAGACCATACATTTATATTTGTCTGGGATTGTAAAGATCACAAATCTCCTTTCCATTATCCCTGCTGAGAGGCAATTCAGCATTCCTTTGAATACCTCAGATAAAAAAGGGAATACTATACTTCCTAAGGCAATTCACTGCATTGTTAGACAGCTCTGATTTTGTTTTGTTGATATGTGTGTGTAATATGTATTGTTTGGTTGGTTGGTTGTCCTTCATCCTGGAAGAAGACCAAAATGACATCACTTTGCTAGAGTCACGTTACAACGCAACCAACTATGGCTGATCAGATCAATATGAACTCGAAATGCTTTACCTAAGGTCAGGCATAAATAGTCCATGTGAACATTTGGGGTGGGTTCTCTAGATTAGTGTGTTTCTCATTTGTTTTGAGCTACTTGAATTCAATGCAGTACCTTGTATGATGAAAGCCCTCCATGCTGGGTGATCCTGTGCCAGTGTCTCCCATGTCACACAATCAAATCCAAAGTTCTTAGGAGAAACTTTGAGAGAGTGTCCTTGTATTGCTTTTCTGACCACCATGTGAGTGCTTGCCCTGTGTGAGTTTTCCATAAAACAGTCTTTTAGGCAAGCATATATTTGGCATTCAAACAGTGTGGCTAGTCCATCATAGTTGTGCTAGTAGAGATAAATGTATAGGTAATACATGTATGTATATATGTATATAATATGTATGTATGCATATCATTTATTTTATTTTGTTTGTTTTTTAAACTGTGTCTACTTATTTCACCCAGGATAGAAGTACAATGACCACTTACAGGTCCAATCCTGCTACTGATTGGCATGGAAACTTTAACCTGATCTTTTTTTTCATTTCCTACCTAGATTGATTCATCCTTCCTTACACAGACTAGTGGACCTCTGCTTTCAAGGGGTCACCACATTGTTGAAGGACTTAGCACAGACATCTGATTGACTTTAGCCCTACTTCACCTCCAGACTCATAAATTCAAGCAATCCATGAGTCTCTGCCTTTTCAGTAAGAGAAAGAATAGGCATCATGTCCAGCTCAACAGATTTAATTGTTAGGAAGGTATTTAGAACATGTTAAAATTTGCCTCTAACTTTCACCTATCATTTCTGTTCCTAATATTGGGGGCTAAGTACAGAAATTTAAAGGACAAACCCCTTCACTTTAGAGAAGCAGAGCATTTTAAGAACGCTTGATTGAGACTAAGACGACATCTTGCTGCTTGATGCTGGGCAAGTTGCAGCCTTTCTTGGCATTGGTTTCTTTGTTGTAAAATGAAGACTTTGGGTTGTAACCACAAAGAGACTTTCCAAATCTATTGTTCTCTATGACTGATTGAATGTAGCTTCTAGAACCAGCATTCTGTTTTCTATCATCTGAGTTCTGTTTTAGCTCTACCTTTTCTGCACTGTACGGATTGATTCCCAATAAAAGGATTTAGTAACTCTTTCTGCTATGTTCTGTCCTTAGAATTTCTTACCTTTGTCCTTTCAACTAACCTATGCCTTTAGTCTGACTGACAATACAACCAAGTCGAGACTCAGATCAATATCCCTCCCTTTTTGACACCTAAAGGTGGAGTGGTAGATAAATCACGACCTGGAGTCAGAAAATCTTCAGTTCAAAGCTGACCTCAGACCCTTAGTATCTGGGTGACCCTGGGCAAATCATTTAAACCTTGTCTACCTTAGTTTCCTCATCTGTAAAATGGAGATAATAATGGCACTTATTCCTTAAAGTTATTGTGAAATTCAAAATATTTTTAAAGTGCTTTGCAAAATTTGAAGTGCTGTATAATGTTAGCTATTACTGTCATTATCTAGCTCCTAATCAACACTAGAAAGGAATAGCTAATAATAACAAAAGTCTCTTCAACCTTAATACTGGGCTCTCTTTGTTCTAAGGGTCCCTTCTAGATCTGACATTCTGTGACTTTGATAGAGCTTTCAAAGTTACTAAGTTCTTCCATATATATGTATGTATGTGTATATATATATATGTTTACTACAAGCTAGAGAGTTTCTAGAATGCAAAATATGCTCACGATATCTTTCTCTGATCAATTTTTTCCATATTAGGTTAGGTATTTAATTACTCTTTTGAAATGTTGTGTGGTAGTGGTAATGGTTGTCCGCATTTAGTGCTAACCAAACAGATAATTAATCAGAGCACTATTATATGGCATGAGATGATCCCTCAGTCAACTAACAAACATTTTCTACAAAATAAAGACTATGTGTCAAGCATTATACAGTCAGTCCTGCTATAACCTGTGTTTTGAAAACAAAAATTTATGTCAAAAGATTGATATGTTAGGGAATCTTTTGAGCATAACTTCAGTTTTGGTGCATTTTCTTCCCTGGTAAATAGCTTGAATACATAAAATTGCACTCCTTCATATTACCCACAAATTTCAACCCTTCTGAAGCCCACTTCCACAAACAAACTTCAGACCTGTATTATGGTTCTGGGTTGACTGGGAACCAAGGTGGTAGAGTAAAGGCAAGGACTTGCCAAAGTTCTCCCAAATTCCCCTTCATACAACTTTAAAGTAATGTTTCAAAATGAATTGTGAAGTGGGAGACCCACCAAAAGGATGGAGTGAAACAATTTTCCATCCTAAGATAAGTTATAAGGTTGACAGAAAAGGTCTCTCTCACTGGGGTGAGAGTAGAATGTAGTTCAGAGCAGGTCATGCCCTAGAAATCCAACAGCAGTCCTTAGAAGCAGCTGAATTGGAAGCCAGTGGCTTCCAGAGCTCACAACTCACAGATGGTAAAGGAGTTGGACAACTAGTCAAAAGAGGATTACAGGGGACCCTTTGCTGGCACTGGATGCAGGATTCTGTGGCATTACCCATACAAAATTCTGAGTCACAGTCCCTGGGCAAGGAGGAGCCCTAGAAGGATCAAAGACCTTGATCACAGTTTTGGAGCAGAAAAGATTGCCTAAAGTTTCTCACAGATCAGAGCACAGACAGAGAGAGCAGGGATCACATCTCTCCTTAACTCATAACACCTTGGAAGAACTAAAAACTTACTGACTCCAGAACTGAAAACAGAAGCACAAAACATCTGAAGTTTGGGACAGTGCTTCCTCTACCCCAGAAGCAGAACTTACCTTTAACATGAAATTAAAGGTCAAGAAAAAGGCTGGCAAAAAATGAGCAAACAATAACACCACTGTCACCACCACCCACAAAGAACTTGACCACAGAGAGTTACTATTGTAACAAGGAAAATCAAAACATAAACTCAGAAAAATAAAACAAAGTCAAAACAGCTATGTACAAAGCCTCAAAGAAAAATGTGAATTGGTCTCAGGCCCCCCCCAAAAAAATCCTTGGAAAACTTGAAGAGATTTTAAAAGTCAAGTAAGAAAGGTAGTGGAAAAATTGGGAAAATATATTAGAATGACACAAAAAAATCATGAAAATAGAAGCTTGGTAAAGGAAGACCCCAAAAGATACTGAAGAAAATGATACCTTAACAAACAGAATAGGCTGAATGCCAAAAGAAGCACAACAGTCCATGGAAGAGAAGAACTCTTTAAAAAGCAGCACTGGCCAAATGGAAAAAGATACAAAATTACACCAAGGAAATAATTGCTTAAAAATTAGAATTTGGTGAATTGAAGCTAATGACTCCATGTAATATCAAGAAATTGATCAAGAATTAAAAAAAATAGAGGAAAATATGAAATATATCTCATTGAAAAAACAACTGACATGGAAAATAGATCAAGGAGAAATGATTTAAGAATTATTGGACTGTCTGAAAGTCATGATCAAAAAAAGGGCCAGACATCATGTTTTAAAAATATATATCAAGCAGAATTATCTTGCTATCCTAGAATCAAAGGGTAAAATAGAAATGGAAAGAATTCATCGGTCACTTCCTGAAAGAAATCCCAAAATGGGATATGATAACCAAATTCTGGAGCTCCCAGGTTAAGGAGAAAATATTGTAAGTAGCCAGAAAGAAACAATTCATATATATCAAAAAGCCACAATCAGGATCACACAAGATTTAGCTGCTTCTATGTTAATATCATGTGGTATTCCACATGACAAAGGAGCTAGGATTATGACCAAGAATCAATTATCTAGAAAAACTGAGTATAATCCTTTAGGGGGAAAATGATATTTAATTAAATACATTTTAAAAAATAAATTTTATTAAAATGCCTTTCAGGCATTCCTGATGAAAAGAGCAGAGCTGAATAGAAAATTTGACATTCAAACAGAAGACTCAAGAGAAGCATAAAAAAATATAAACAGGAAAAAGAAATCATAAAGAATTCAATAAAGTTGAATTGTTTACATCCCTACATGGGAAGATGATGGTTATAACTCCTAAGAACTTTGTTATTACTGTTATTATAGAAGGAATACACATAGAAGGCACAAGTGTGAGTTGACTATGATGGGATGATATCCAAAAAATAAAATAAAATTGAGGTGTGAGAATGAGGGATGTACAAGTAGAAGGGGGAAGAAAGAGGTATAATGGTGTAAATTGTCTCACACAAAACAAATTGGAAGAGCTTTTACAGTGGTGGGGAATATTGGGGGGGGCAGACAATGCTTGAACCTTACTTTCATTGGAATTGGCTCAAAGAGGAAATAATATACACACAGTTGATATAGAAGTCTATCTTACTCTATAGGGAAGTGGGAGAGGAGGTGAATAAGAAAAGAGAGGGTGCTAGTTAAAGGAATAGTTGATTAGGGGAGGTGGTATTCAGAAGCAAAATACTTTTGAAGATGGACATTGTGAAAGGAGCATCAGAAAGATAAACAGTGGAAAGTAGGATGAAGGGAAATACACAGTAATCATACTGTGAATGTGAATGGGATGAACACACCCATAAAATGGAAGAAGATAGCAAAATGGATTAAAAACCATAATCCTACATTGTTTACAGGGAAAATACATTGTTTACAAGGAAAAACACTTGAAACAGAGGGACACACACACAATAAAACTAAAAGACTGGAGGAAAAACCTTATTATGATTCAGCAGATGTAAGAAAAATGAATCAGGAGTAGCCATCACAATCTCAGACAAAGGAAAAGTAAAAATAGACCTAATTGAAAGAGATGAGCAGGGAATCTACATTTTGCTAAAAGGCACCATAGACAATGAAGTAATATCAATTCTAAACGTATATACACTGATTAGAATAGCATCACAATTCTTAAAGGAAATGTTAAATGAGTTATAGGAGGAAATAGATAGTATTTCAACTTTCCCCTCTCAGAACTAAACAAGTGTAACCAAAAAATAAAGAGTTAAGGAGATGAATAAAATTTCCAAAAAGTTAGCTATGAGAGACCTCTAGACAAAATTGAATGGTGATAGAAAGGAATATATCTTCTTCTCAACAGTAAATGGCACCTACACAAAAACTGAGCATGTGTCAGGATATTAAAAACTTCACACCCAAGTTCAGAAAAGCAGAAATGGTAAATGCATCCTTTTCAGATCATAATGAAATTAGAGGCTTTGGAAACACAAATTAAAGATTAATTAGAAATAAATAATCTAATCCTAAAAAAGAGTGGGCCAGAGAACAAATCATAGAAATAATCAATAATTTCACTAAAGAGAATGATAACAATGAGACAACATACCAAAACTTATGGAATGCAGCCAAAGCAGTCTTTAGGGGGAAATTTATAACTCTAAATGCTTACATCAATAAAATAGAGAAAGAATAGATCTATGGAGTGTGCAACTAAAAAGAAAAGCTAGGAAAAAAGAACAAATAAAGATTCCCAAATTAAAAACTAAATTAAATATCCTGAAAATCAAGAGTAAGATTAACAAAATTGAAAGTAAGAAAACATTGAACTAATAAACAAAAATAGGAACCGATTTTATGAATAAAACAATAAGATAGATAAATCATTGGCTGATTTTTAAGAAAGAAGAAAGAAAATCAAATTACCAGAATCAAAACTGAAAAGAATAAATTTACTACCAATGAAGATGAAATTAGAATGATTATTAGCAGCTGTTTTGCCCAATTATATGCCAATAAATCTGACAATTTACATGAAATGGATGAATATTTACAAAAAATATAAATTGTCTACTTTAACAGAAGAAATAGAATTCTTAAATAACCTTACCTTATAAAAAGAAATTAAACAAGCCTTCAGTGTACTCCCTAAGAAGAAAATCACTAGGATCAAATAGATTCATAAGTGAATTCTACCAAACATTTAGAAAACAATTGAACAATACTACATCAGCTATCTGGAAAAAAATAGGCAAAGAAGGAATCCTATGAAATTCCTTTCATGACATAGATATGATGCTTAGAACTATGACAGGAAGAGTTGAAACAGAGAAAAAAAAGACACTTTAGACCAATTTCCTGAGTGAATATTGATGTAAAAATTTTAGCAAGAAGATTATAACAATATACTACAAGGATTACACACTGTGTCCAGGTGGAATTTATGCCAGGAATGCAGGGAATGGATAGGAAGGAAGGGAGGACATTTGGAAGCCGAAATTAAAAAAAAAAAGTTTTCATTTTACATGTTATTGGAAGAAATAAAATATATATATTTTAAAGTACAGTGTTGTATTCATTGTATATCTTCTGGTGGAGTAGGGGCTATGACCAGGGAAGGGTTGGTCTGAATCTTTTCCACCCCCCTGATCAAAATTTGACTTTTCTAGTCCATCCCATGGTACTCGGGTGCAGACTGTGCAGCAGCCCAAGGTCCCAAACCAGTTTATCGTAGTGTTTATATTTCTTACCTATTTAACATGTATAAAACTATTAAGTAGAGATTAATTAGTTGATGTTCTTTGTTCTTTTTACTAAATACCTTTATATAAAAAAATTGATTTTCCTACCAAGTAATGTGTGGCTACTCTCAAATATTTAGAAATATTCAATATAGAATGTTATAGTTGGCAGTAGTAAAAATAAGACATTTGTTGTAGTAGCAGCGACAGCAGTAGAAGAAGAAGAAGGAGAAGAGGAAAAAAAGATGAAAAGAAGGACATTTATTAAGCTCATTAAAGATTATGGAATACTTTCCTCATAACAATTTTGTGGCATAGGTAGTGCGAATATAATTATCCCCTTTCATGGATGGGGAAACTGATGCTTAAAGAGGGGAAATGACTTACCCAAAGGCATCACCCTTCAAGGAACCCTGACTGCCTGCCTTTGGGAGCTAGCTTTAGTCTTGCAGAAACTACAGACCCAAGGGCAGGTAGGAGTGGACAGGAGACCTCCAGAAAAAGGATCTCCCTCTCGTGTCATTGAGTCCAATCTAGTCCAGTTCATAACAAGACAAATTCTCCACACCAGACCCAAGAAATGGTCATCCAGCTTCAGCCTGGAGACATTGACAAAGCAGCCTACCTGAGATCTCTCTCACTTTGAAAGAACTCTTATGCTTAGGTAGTTTTTCCTTATGTCAAGCCCAAACTTACACTCTGGGTGGCTAACACCAGCAAGCCCTGACCTTTTGACATAGCTGGCTGCCTCCACTGCATGAAAAAAGAAAGGGAGAGGGTACTTCTGCCCTGGCTCCTGTTCAGGCTCCTGCCTGACCTTGCTGCTTGTGACCCAGCTGCTGAGCTGGCTACTTGACCCCTTTGGGGCAGGCCCTCAGGGTCCCTCCTTTGCAGGGAGGGTGGTAGATAGACTCATGGACAGACCTTGGAATCCAGAACAGCTAGATTTCTCCTGGACACTTGATAGCCTGAAGGAAAGCACAGATTTCTAACTGATCACTAACTTAGAGATCGTCTTATCTAGTGGGCTCATTTTATAGCTGAGGAAAATAAAACCCAGAGTAATGCTATTTCAATAGGAGCTGCTGCTATTTTTCTTACAGAGTGGAAGAATTTCAAAATGATAAGGGACCTTGGCAACCATTTCATTCAACTTATTCCCCCAAAGTAATACTTACTACAACATTCTCAAAGTTCCACGTACCTTCTGCTTGAATATTTCCAATAAGAAGCAACATACTCCCACCGAAGAGAGTCTGTTTCACTTAGGGTCAGTTAATCAATAATCAGCAAACATTCTTTAGGCACCTATTATTAGGCATTTATGTATACACACACATACACACAAACCCACACCCACATATGTACCACACTCAAACACACACACACCCATGCACATGCACACAAATAGTACAACTGACTCTAGTAGGCACTGAGGATCCCTGCTCCTTGGGATACAAAGGCAAAAATGAAATAGTTCTTGATCTCAAGAAGCTTGCATTCTATGGGGGTAGACCATGTGTTCATATATGCACATACACACATATAGAGAGATATAGATATAGATATAGATATATTGTGTACAAAATCATTACAAAGAATTTTGAAGGGGAAGTCCATAGCAACTATGAAGAACAGGAAAAGATTAGTACCAAAGGTGGTACTTGAGCTGAGATTTGAAGAAATCTAGGGATTTTAACAAGAAGAGGAGAAAAGAGTGCATTCCAAGTATGGGAAACAGGTAGAACAAAGAGGCGGAGAGAGGAGATGGGATGTTGTATGTGAAGAATGAGATCAATTTGATTAGACTAATAAATAACAAAGATGTTCATCATATGTCAAGATCTATAAAGCTTTCTACACAACAACCTTTTAAGTTAGATAGCAAAGATATGAAGATTCTCATATTCTGCATAGCAGAGTTCTACATGCCAGGCATGCCAGGCATAAAAAGATTAAAAAGGAATGGGTAGGGGCAAGTCCTAGCATGGATATTACGAGAATCAACAGCTGGGGTGGGTGTAGGGGAGCAGAGTACATTGACAAAAGGTCTAGGGTAGAGAGTCAAAGAGAGGGAGGCCAAAAGAGTAGCTCTCTACATTGGGGGTTATCCCTGTCTTGACTATCAAGCTGGGAGGAAACATTAGAATCCTATGTAACCTAGCCAAAAACTGGCATGTCAAGAGGGAGGTGGAGAAATAATTGGAGGTTGCTGCCTGTTAGCAGAAAAGCCACAGCATTGGGCACTGGCAGCTGTGTCCCTATCCCCCTCCTCTTGCCATTAATTTGACGATGGCCCTTTTGGAGACTTATAAGTGGATGAGCATTTGTGAGTTGTGTTCTATTGCGTGAAGTTTTTTGCTTATTACCACAGGAGGGGAAGGAACTTTTGGCAATAAACAAGTCTGTTTCCTAAAATTTCTGAATTCATATGGTGGCTATAAGTATGGTTGTGAGTGAGTAGAAGTTTTAGGCATAAAACTCCAACATAGTATTTAAATGTATTACTGATTTTATTCTTTAAAAAATGATTCTATGCTCATGAATGAAACACTGTGTACAGTGAATATCCAAGTTTTTCAAGTGGTAAGTATGGTAGACACTCTTATGGCATAGTGGCATGACTGGAGCTTAGTGAAATATATCAAATTCAGGGGCTAGGTAGAATTTTATCCCTATATCCCATAACCCCATGGAATAGGGGCTCAGAGCTATACTGATTGGTTACATCCACAGCAACCACACACCTTTGAGTAATATCCTGAATGCAATGACCCAGAAAGAGGTAGAGCTAGGGAAAAGAGGTTTTTTTTATTCTATAGCTAACATTGAGAGTTTGACTCTTGTTCCCTGGAATAGGATGGAACACGAGGATAAGCATGGCAGTCCTCAGTGATTGGATCTTTTGTGGATTAGGTTAGGCTAGTGGGTGGCAGTGCCGCCTAGTGTTTAAATATAGACAAAAATAATGAGATTCAGACGAATGAAATGTTTTGTCCAAGATCCTATACTTAGTGAGGGATTCAAAGCCAAGTTTTTGACTCTGTGAGCAGGGTACTGTAACAAGTCAGCTGGGGAGCTGGATGATCTTGGCCAGTTCTCTATTCCATGTTGAGTTAATTGGTCCTTCTACCTCTGATAGATTATAGGATCATAGATTCAGAACCAGAAAGAACCTTAAAGGTCATCAAGTTCAATCCCCCTCATTTTACAGATGGGGAAATTGTGATCTACAGAGGTTACAGGATTTGTTCAGGGTTGCAAAACTAGTTTCAGACATAAGATTTGAACCCAGGTCTTCAAGACGCCAACTCTAGTGCTCTCTGTACTAAATTATCATCAAGCTCATGGAGATTAGCAGCCACAGACCATGAAAGAAATAATTTTTCCATGCTGTAACAGAAACAATAGAAATGCTTGTCTGGTTGATCCCCTGACCCATGGGAGCAGAAAAAGCATCTGAGAAATTCCGGACTATAAAGTTCATGGCCAAAAACACATTCCCTTGGAGACTGCTTGTGTTGGGAGTTTCAGATCATTTCCTTCATATTCAATTTTTCAGGTTGATTTCCTACCCAGTAACTCAACTGAAAGAATCTCTAAATAATGCAGACCCTATCTTCTACCTTTAACTCCTAGAAACTAACTGTTTTGTGTGGGAATTTTTTATAAATTATGACTTTGCTGCTACTTCCAGTTAAAACTAGTAAGAGCAGTATTAAGTCAAGAAAGCATTTCCATAAGACAGGTCATGTTCCCAGAGCCCTGCACTGGGACGATGAAAACAGAACTACCTGCCAGCAAATTTGTCACAACCAGTAGGCTGAGAGACTGAGGACCCTATATCAAGTCAGATGTGGATTTATTATTTTTATTTCTTCAGACCTTGTGAAAGGATCACAAGAATCAGTATGTTCTAGCGGTTTATGCATCTTGATTAGTGGTGCTAAAGTGCTAGAATTCTTTTTAAAGGAACCCAAGTGTTGACTATTCAACAGAACAAAATAGGAGGAGCCGTAAATGTTATGGATCAGGGTTGGATAGCTTAGATCACGTGTGGCTCAAATTGAAAACTTTAACAAAATAAAAATCTGGACTTTATTCTTAGAACTTAGTTTATTTGGCTTATTTATTCACTTATGTTCTGCTTGTTTGTTTCTAAAATCTAGATGATTGAGAACTACTTCAATAATTTTCTTAATTGGCATTAAATAATTCCTGCCTAGGCAAAATTTAAATATAGAAGTGCACAAGTGGGTTTTCTAATGTTGCTGAAAGATGAGTGGATTTGGCTGTGGCTTTTAATGTTGTCTCTGTTACCTTTATTACCTGTGTGACCCTACGCCAGTCATGTAGCCTCCCTGAGACTTATCTATAAATAATGAACACTTGCTCTAAATTCTACCAAAATGTTCAAATTTGAGTCAGTAAAAAAAAAAAATCTGTTTAACATGTAACTTCTAGTGAAATCTGAGAGTCTATACCTTGGATAAAAAATGAGAAAAATTCTGTTCTCCTTTTTTAAAAATTTGCCTAACTTCTCATAGAGGAAGAGTGGTACAGATCAGAATGTTGGGTTTGAGGCAAAAAGATCTGGCTTCTCAATTTGGGGATTTTAAAAGACTCAGTTATTCACATCCACTCTCAAACTAACAAGATCTCAAATTTAGAGCTGGAAAGGACTTGGAGATTATCTTTCCCAACCCAATCATTTTGCAGAAACTGAGGCTCAGGTAGGTAAAATGACAGTAGCAGAGCTGAGCTTCAGTGTTAGGCCTTCTGACTCCAAACCAAGTGCTCTTTCTGCCAAATTCGTGCAATTCTACGACTCTACTTTGGTATCCCATCCCAATGGGGACCTGCACAGTTCACCTGATTTCTGTAATGGATAATTCTCTCAGATTTTCAGATGACTTTCCTATGTCTCTGCTGGTCTAATGCCCAAAGATCAGCTTCCTTCCTTTTCCCTGTACTCCATCTCCTCCATCTTCAATGGAGTTGAATAGAATACATAGCATCCCTTAAGTGTGAGGTTGAGTCAAAGGAGACATGTTTACTTTGTTGGTGAACAACGCTGAGAAAAGGCTAAATGTTGAAATTGTGGTAGGAAGAAGGAACTCTGGAACTCTTCACAGAAAGCTCAGAATATTTTGGGGAATGATCATGGTCATATAATAATGAGGCAAGTACAGTTATTTATTTCTTGAGGCAGGAGAGACAGCTGTGGAATCTAGGAAAATTTGGGAAGAGAGAGAATTGGGATGGATAACATTTAATGACTTTTTATTATTTTTGCATTGACTTCTCTTTGTACAGATTGTTTCCACAGCAGAATACAAGTTCCTTCAGGTTAAGGACTGTTTCCTTTTCAAAGTCTTCATATCCCAAATGCCTAGCACTTTTCTTTTTTCTTTTTTTTAAAAATTATTTATTTATTTATTTAACTTTTAACATTCATTTTCACAAAATTTTGGGTTCCAAATTTTCTCCCCTTTTGTCCCCTCCCCCCACCCCAAAACACCGAGCATTCTAATTGCCCCTATCACCAATCTGCTCTCTCTTCTATCATCCCTCTCTGCCCTTGTCTCCATCTTCTCTTTTGTCTTGTAGGGCCAAATAACTTTCTATACCCCTTTACCTGTATTTCTTATTTCCTAGTGGCAAGAACAGTACGCGACAGTTGTTCCTAAAACTTTGAGTTCCAACTTCTCTTCCTCCCTCCCTCCCCACCCCTTCCCTTTGGAAGGCAAGCAATTCAATATAGACCATATCTGTGTAGTTTTGCAAATGACTTCCATAATAGTCGTGTTGTATAAGACTAACTATATTTCCCTCCATCCTATCCTGCCCCCATTACTTCTGTTCTCTCTTTTGATCCTGTCCCTCCCCATGAGTGTCGACCTCAAATTGCTCCCTCCTCCCCATGCCCTCCCTTCCATCATCCCTCCCACCCTGCTTATCCCCTTATCTCCCACTTTCCTGTATTGTAAGATAGGTTTTCATACCAAAATGAGTGTGCATTTTATTCCTTCCTTTAGTGGAATGTGATGAGAGTAGACTTCATGTTTTTCTCTCACCTCCCCTCTTTATCCCTCCACTAATAAGTCTTTTGCTTGCCTCTTTTATGAGAGATAATTTGCCCCATTCCATTTCTCCCTTTCTCCTCCCAATATATTTCTCTCTCACTGCTTGATTTCATTTTTTAAAGATATGATCCCATCCTCTTCAATTCACTCTGTGCACTCTGTCTCTATGTGTGTGTGTGTGTGTGTGCATGTGTGTGTGTGTAATCCCACCCAGTACCCAGATAGCACTTTTCTACCACATAGAAAGTGCTAAATAAATTTGTGTGTTGAATTCAATAAACCTGGAAAGAGGATAAGAGGTAGAATTAGAAAATCTGGATTCAAATCCAGACTCAAGCCCTTACTATTTGTATAACTTTAGAAAAGACACAAACTATCTGACATTCAGATTCTTTATTTTTAAAATGTAGCTAAAATACACTATCTACCTAAAGAAAATACTTTCTAAATCTTTAATCTCTGTGTAATCAGTCAACAAGTGTTTATGAAATGCCTGTGTTCCAAGTGTTGTGCTAGGTGCTGAATAAACAAAACAATCCTTACTTTCATGAGGTTTACATTCTAATGGCAGAGACAAGAATTTATGTGTTTGTGTGTATGTGTATGGATACACATGTATATACATATTTTATAATTTATGTACATAGAATAAGAAAATGTATATGCATATGTACAGAATAATATTAGAATAAATACAAAGCAATTGAATACAATATTGGAGAGGGAGAAAGTCACTTACACTTGGAGCAGAGATAAGGAAAGACTAAGTAGAAAGTGGTATTTGAGCTACATCATGAAGGAAGAAATAGCTTCTATGAGGTAAAGATAAGAAGGGAATATATTTCAACTTTTGTATATTTTGGTACCAGTAAAAATTCCTTTATCAGTGTAAAGGAATGGACATAGGAGATGGAGCAAAAAGAAGACCAGTTTGACTGGATCTTACAATACAGGAGGGGAAGTACTGTATAATGAGGATAGAAAGACAGATTGGATCAAGGTTGTAATAGGTCTTACAAATGAAACAGAATTCCTCTTCAGATCACTTCACACTTCAAATCTGATTACAGACATTATGAAGGGGATTCTAAAAATCTTGGTGCAGGTTTAAGCTATTAAAGTACCCCAAGACTTTTGGGATATCTTGTATTTTCTAAACCAAAGAAAAATCAAGATCTCGCATTCCAATGAAAGAGGAATATTCCATTTGAGAATACTCTTCTTAAAATTAGAATCATGTCAGAAAATATAGAACCTATGGTAGTAATTGAGAGGTAGCTAAATATAATCAGCATGAGTCAAGAAGACCTGTATTCAAATTCCACATCTTTTACAAACCATCTAACTCTGGGCAAGTCTCTTAACCTAATAGTGCTTGAAGCAACTCTCTAAGACTATAAATTACTAAACAGTTGACAATATGCATGGATAGAAGGCATTTTCTCATCAGGAAATTAAATATCATATAATCATAATGTAATCATAAATCTGACACAAAAATATTTTTTATTCATGAAAATTATGATCCTTATTTTACAGATGAAAGAATTGCAACTCATAGACTTGTCCACATGGAAGATGTGGAAGGTCTCCTCCAGCTCTAAGACTCCTTGTTAATTCATTAATGCTTTTGGAATTTCCCAGGGGGGTAGGAATGTGGACAGTGAAGATGGCCTGATTTTCGGCTGTCTTGTCTTTCAAAGGGAAAAAAAAACCCTTCGTTTCCTCCTGGGGCCTCTGAAAAAGCAAATGATACTCCATTGTTTCCTTGAATGCAAATTGCCTGTGACAGTATAAACACACCCAGAACCAAGTAGATGACTGGTGTTTCCTCTTTCAGGAAATTAAATTTTCATAACTTATTATGAAGAGTTTTATTGAGGGTGACTTTGGATTCTCTCCCTGTGGCACTCCCTCAGTGCTTGCCTTTGTCAACTTACTTTGCTAGTTGTCTATTAATAATGGAACTAAGTGAGTACACTTGAGAAAAGCCTTTGGCTACAGAGAGCTGGCACACCCTTCTGACCATCTTTGTGACCAGGGTTTGAGAATCCTTGTGTTTCTTGAGGGACAGTGGAGATGGAGGTGGGAGGGGAAGAGAAAAGAGTACTCTCGTATCAATTTGTGCAAGCCATATTGGAGACATAGCAGAGGGAAAATACAGAGGTTCTAAATGCTCACTATGTCAACCTTGTAAATATTTCATATTGTTGTGGTGGAGGGAGGGTGGGATGGAGTGAGGGAAGTGGAGGAGGACAATGGACTGGGGAAGGGGAGAAGAGAACTCTGTTTTCAAGTTTGTAAGAACCTATCTTATAAATGGCTAACTAAGGAATTAAAATAAATGTCAACAGATGCTTTTATGTCAGTTACTGTTTGGGGTAGTAAAAAAAGAGCAATGGATGGGAAGAAAATGTCATTCACCTTAAAGTTCTTCAAAGTGACTTGGATAAATATTGTAAAGTGCCCTTGCAGTTGAGGAATCAGGATTCATGGATGCTGACTCCAACCAATCCACGGAAAACTGTTCATTCTGGTTCTATTTTAGTGCTTTTCCGAATGGCATAACGACCTGAGAGGAGGCCTGTTAGAAAGGGAGGTGACTCAGGCTTTCTTTCCTGGGATGATAATTCAATATTTGTAGGATCATAGGTATTTATCGTGGGAATACAGATTTAGAATTAGAAGGGATCTTTGAGGCCATATAGCCTAAATCCCTCATTTTACAGAAGAGGTAACTGATTTTCAGAGACAAAAAGAAAGAGAGAGAGAGAGAGAGAGAGAGAGAGAGAGAGAGAGAGAGAGAGAGAGACAGAGAGAGACAGAGACCGAGACAGAGACAGAGACAGAGACAGAGACAGAGACAGAGACAGAGACAGAGACAGAGACAGAGACAGAGACAGGGGTGGGGGGGGGGAGAGAGGGAATCAGGTGCCTGTTAGAGGCCTTAGAATACTCCATCTAAAACACTGGCTCTGAAGTCATTGGTTCTCCAGTCTAGGGTTCCAACTGTGTTTGTGAACCCTCCACTGACAGATCATAGTTCCTCCCTGTGTTAGTAAGTGACTTTCATGAGTTGGTGTGACTGAAAAAAAAAATATCTGCAGTTTTCAACTTTCTGATGACAAACCTCCTTGCCCTTACCCAGAGTAGCCTCCATTTTTCCGTTTCCACACATTCGACATTTTCCTAGCTTGACAGAATGTGTAACACTTGTGTTCTATGAGTATTGCCTTTGACATTCCTTTGTCATCTTCTTACCACAATGAGACATCAGAGTAAGGGTTTAGGGTTGTGCTGTGTCATGGCCATAATAATGGGGTGGGGGGGGGAGCGCGGAATGAGGAGAAGCAATTTGTCCAAACTTGAAGTTCCTTCCTTTTCTTTATGTATTGAATTCATACCCAACCCTATTTAGATGTCACCTTCTTCATAAAAACTTTCCTTTTAGAATTGATATAATACTTGTTTAGGTTATTCATTATCATGTATCTTGTTTATTATTATAGCGTATCATATCTGTGTTGGTGTTTTATTTGCTACTAGATGCTACTTAACTCCCTGAGAACAATGAGTCTGCCTTAGATTTTATGTTTCCCCCCATTTAACATAAGTTTATTCATCTTCTTTTTGAGCCATGGACCCCCTTGTAAATCTCAGCTTCAATAGAATCAGCACCAGGTTCTTTGTCACACTAAAGGAGCCTAATGGCATTCAACACCTCTTCTACAGCTGGAACTTCTGCTGAGGAGGGATTGACTTCTATCTGAGGTAGTCACTGGTCTCAAAATTGATTGATGATGGTCTGTTGAAAACATTACGGAAGTGTTCAGTCCTAGGATCATATCCTTATCAATAATCAGTGTGGCTCTGTCAGATGCATTTACTGCCAGAGCTAGCTCAGTGTTTGGGAGGCTCCAAGGGAGAGTATGGGAGAGAAGAGTATTAGACTGACTACCAAACTGAAAATCTACAGAGCCTTTGTGCTGAACTCATTGTTGTATGCCTGTGAAATCTGGACAGTCTACCTGCACCATGCTAGGAAACTGAATCACTTCAATTTGAATTGTCTTAGGAAGTTTCTGAAGATCACCTGGCAGGATAAGATACCAGACCTTGAGGCCCTTACTTGAACTAAACTGCCAAGCATTCAAACTCTGCTTCAGAGACCACAACTCTGATGGACTGGCCCATTTGTTTGAATGCACAACATAACGCTTGCCAAAAAGGCTATTTTATGGAGAACTCATATAGGGCAGGTGTTCACATGGTAGTCAGAAGAAGCGATCCAAAGACCCTCTCAAGGTCTCTCTTAAGAACTTTGGAATTGATTATGTGACATGGGAGACACTGGCACAAGAACCCTCAGCATGGCGTGCCCACATCAGAGAAGGTGCTGTGCTGTATGAGCAAAGCAGAATTGAAACAGCTCAAAGGAAACACGGGACGCACAAATTTAGAGAATCCACCCCAAATTAGAGGAAAAAAAAAAAGCTTTTGTGGATTATTTCTGCCCGACCTGTGGTAGAGCCTTCTGATTATTTGTGCCTGACCTGTAGTAGAGCATTCTGAGCTTGTATTGGTCTAATCAGCCACAGTTGGACACATTGAAACTTGACTCTAGCATAGTGATGTCATTTTGGTCCTGTTGGACAACAAAGGACAGCCACCAACCAGCATAGTACCTTGTATACAACAAGTGTTAAATAAATGTTTATCCTATTGTATTTAACTCCAAGTTTATCCATATATCTCCACACATTTTATCTATTGCTGTAAACACTCTCTTCACAAAAGCACTATGAGGGAGGAATATAAGTCAAGATGCCAGTATTGGAAAGGACCATAGAGGCTAAAGTCACAGAATTTTCAAGTTGGAAGGGATTTTAGAGGCCGTTGAGTCCAGCACTCCCTGAGAAAGGATCTCTTCTACAACAGATTTTTTTTAATGGTTATCGAGCTTTTGTTTGAAGACTGAGAGACAAGCAATCCATGACTTCCCAAAGCAGCCACTTTTACTTTTGGACAACTCTGATTATTAAGCTGTTTTTCTTAGGACCAAAATTTGCTCTTAGTTCTTCCTTTGGAGCCAAATGTGACACAATCCCTCTTTAACTTGACAATACTTCAATACTTGAAGCTCTCTATTATTTCCCCAGTTAGTTTCTCTTACTCAAGCTAAACAACTCAACTTTCTTTAAATATTTTTGCATCTCTGGTCTCTAATCTCTTCACAACACCCGTCCACTCTCCAGTTTAACAGTGCCTGACTAAAACATGGTACACAGGACTGGTTCCAATATTCTAGGTGCTGCCTCATCAGGGAAGAGTTCAGCAGAACTATTGACTCATTCATTTTGGACGCCATACTTCTATTGACATAGATAGCCTACTTGCAAGTGCATGCACACATTTGGGAGGGCACGTTGACTTATTGAAATTGAAGTCCATTAAATCTGGAGAGATCTCTTTTACAAAAACTCTTCTCTAGTGTAGAACTTTACATTTATCACATTTAGATGTATTTTTATTAGATTGAGTCCATTGTTCTGGCCTGAAAATATATTTTTTGAACCTGTTTCCATTTTCCAACATCTGTATTCTCACTTCCACTTTTTCCTAAGAGAATTATCTGTGCTTTCCTTCTTGTCACTGGTAAAAATGTTGAGCATCACTGGACAAAGGACGAATCTCTGATGAACTCCACCAGAGTCCTCCATTCAGGTGAACATTGGTCCATTAATGATAACACTTCAGATCCAATTGTTCAAGCAGATCTAGGAAACAACTCATTGTACTGTTGACTAAACCCACATCTTTTAGTCTCATCTGCATTAGATACTTTGTGAAATGCTTTTTCAGAAAACTATATATGCTATTTCTGTAACATTCCTCTCTCATCTGTAGCTTGTGTTAGAGTGCAAGAAGGAGGGACTTTCTTGTAAACTCTTTTAAATAACAGAGCTGCTTTTGTGGAACTAGTGGAAGCCAGCCATTGGGCTGCTGATTTTCTTCTGATACCATTAATCAGAGGTGGGGTACCTGCGGCCTCAAGGCCACATTTGGCCCTCTAGGTGCTCAAGTGTGTTCCTTTGACTGAATCCAAACTTCACTGGAGGACCTAGGGGACCACATGTGGCCTTGAGGCCACAGGTTCTCCACCCCTGCCATATATGTTTCTACCTTTACAACAATGATTCTTTCTTAAGCAGTCATTTCTATTACCTTGTAATTTAAACTTTAACATTGATTGACTGGTCCATCAGGCTAACAGAGGGGCCATGGATTTAATTGTTGTCTCTCGTTGTTATCTATAAATGGCTAATCCTCTCTAGTGATACTCTCCTTGATAAATAATGTATCCCAAATACCATAGCACAGTATTAATCCATTAAAATTTAAAACTGCACTAAGATTTTGGGGATACCTTGTATTTTCTGTGGTGACAGTAGATATATTTAGATAGTTTTCATTCTCTCCTTCTATTTCCAGGGAAAAAATAAATTTACAAGGATTAGTAAGTTCCTAAGTAAATATATATATATTAGCTCTCATTCTGTACCCTCCATCCCTGGTCATAACACTGTCATTCCTAAATCTCATGTCATGGTCCAGATATTTTATATCTTCTTCTCATACAACATTTTCTTCATCAACTATTCATTTATTATATTTTGTATACACATGCCTGTTAGCTGGCCTTCATGGCAGCAAAACTAGAATCATTCTTACATTTCCTTCCTCCTCTGTACTTGAAACTGACAGCCTGAAACTGACAAAATGAATGATTGTCATTCTTTTTGCTAGTTGCTTCGGCAATGAAGGACTAACACACGTACACACGTTATGGCTAACTCTTTTGACTAATTGCCAAGGCAAACTCCTGCTATCTAATCTCAGTGGTAGTATTCCTGACTGAAGCTTTATCTATAATAGGCTCTTCTGCCTTTCTCCAGAGTTTTCTCTCACCTTTTTTTCCCCTTCAGGTAGCTTGTTCAGCTGCTTTTGATTGGCAATTACCAGCCTCTTGTCTAATCTCTAATGTATACAAGAAGCTCTACTTAATTACTGTTTATGAGAAAGTTTTAAGTAGAAATTCAACTTTCAGCTATTTATGGTTCCTTTCATTTTTTAGCCTTTACTTTCTGATCAGACTTTGGACAACTACCCTGCTTTGCTTTTCATTGACTCAGCATCTTCAGACAAGTAAATTAGAGAGGTGAAGTGATTCAGTGAAAATCCTATAGCTAATTAGTAGCAGAGCCTGAAGTAGAAATCAAGTTCCCTAAATCTGAAATGAGACCTTTGCATAGTCTCATAAAGAAAGGAGGTAAACAATATGAATTATATCAGTCTATTTTGAGGCAGAAGTCTTTTTCTTTTTTTCTTCTGCTTGATATAATCTTCTGGTGTGCATGTGTTCCCTCTAGATTTCTATTGTGATAGGAATTTTGTGTTTGAGGGTAATATCATTCCTGGGGACTATAGATGACTTAGGTTTGGATCCCTGGACCTCTCCTTGACATCTCTAACATGGAAATGATGCTACTGCTTAGCGCTTTTCTTCACACCTCCACAGGGTCTACAAAAAATAAACCTAGAGTATATTGATAAATGGCAGTCATATTGATAAATAATATGTATACATATAACTTATACAAGTCAATGAACAAAATTGCATGTTGCACTGACTTTTTGAACATACCATTTAACTAATAATCATAGTTTTAGATTTCAAATAATTTTGAAAAAAAAGCATGATGAATTAATGACAGTAGTGAACTAGGACTCAGGAACCTTGGGTCTGAGTGCTGCCCCTGACATATATGACCTTAATCAAATCACTTTCTAACTGGTCCTCAGTTTTTTTCATCTGCAAAATAAAGAGGTTGACATTTTAGAAAATAATTTGGGTCTATAATCCCAAAGTCAATAAACTGTGTATACTCTATGACCTAACAATGCTACTACTAGGTCTATACTCACAAAACATCAAAGAAAGATGGAAAAAATCAAAATGCACAAAAAATATTTATGTAGCATTTTTTTCTTGAAATAAAGAACTGGAAGTAAAGTGGGTGATCATGAGTGAAGGAACAGATGAACAAATTATAGTCTGTGAATATAATGGATGTGAATGTAATATCACATCATAAGACATGATTTGGAGAAACCTTGAAGAAATATATGAATGCATGCAGAGTGAAGTGAAACAAAGCAGAACAATTTATAGAATCACTGCAACATTGTAAAAGAAACAACTCTGATAGATCATAACTCAGAGGATTGATGAAGAATCATGTTCAGGAGATTGCAGTATGAAGGGGTTTGATACAATCTGCACAAAGTCATTTACAAATGACATCCTTGGAAGGTCTTCACCTCAAGAAAGGAATTCATCTTCAAATTGGGCTTCATGATGGATCTCCACCATGATAATGGTAGGGATATTTGTGGAATATATTTGTGGAATTTTTTGGCTATGACAGTCCCTAAATGTAAGACAAGTGCAAAACAGCTCCCATTCTTCTGTAATTCATTTGTTTCTGCAGTGACAGTGGTAGTGCCAGCCAGCATGTTGGAAAAGTAGGCAGAGACTGCTAAGAATAACACAATTTTTAGATAATCTCTCAATTTTAACTTACAGACTAAAACTTAAATTCTTTTTTTCTCCACTGACTATACTCCTTTGAACTTTCCCATCAGGTCCTTTATTCATTCTTTAGGATTCATCTTTAGGAACCTCATTATCCTATAAGATGCAATTAGTCTTTGTGCTTATATGTCTTCAGTACCTTTTACCCCTCTGATTGGAGGACAGAGCAATGAGCTCCTCTCAAAACCTTCATTTCAGGAGGAGTTGAAGACCAGTCATTTTTTTCTTTTCCTACTCAGCTATATTCTTTTGAACTTCTCTATTACCTTCCTGGCTAGGTACCTTCCCCTTGTCTTCCCCCTATCTTTTCAGCTTCCTTTTGCATGGTATCTTTCCCTATTAGATTGTAAGCTCTTTGAGGGCAAGGACTAGCTTTCTTTTATATTTGTAACCCCATCTCTTAGCACAGTGCCTTGTTCATAGTAGGTTACTAATAAATGTTGGGCAGACTGATTTTGTCTGGCCTTTGAGACCTTCCATAGTCTGGCATTCTCCTTTCTTTCCAACCTTATGTCATGTTATTCCCCACCTTGACCACTTCGGCTAGATGACCAATCTCTTCTCACTGAACATAACTTGTGTTCTCTTACTTTCTAGCTTATGCTATTTGTTATGCTTAGGATATCCTTCCTCTCCCTACCAACTCAAACAACACCTCTTTCATTAAACTTTCTGTCTTTACTCTGTTGATAATGAGCTCTTGGAACTCACAAAACACTTCATCTTTTTTTTTTTTCAGTATTGTAATTATATATCTTTCCACTAGAATTTAGAAACAATCCTTATTGTTTTTTTACTTTGGACAGTGCTCCACACACAATGGGAACTTAAAAAATATTGATTTGGATATAGCTCTGTGTGGAAATCTAGCTTTGTCTTTTGCTAATGTTACATATGTTAAATAGCCTTACAAATCTCATTAAAAATGTTTTTTATTATGAGCTTAATCAATGACACAAATATTTCTATAGTTAGAAAAGAATTAAAATATACTTGAATAAGAAATTGTGAGGTTTTTATATTTTTGTATTTAAGAAATGTTATAAAAAATTTAACAGGGTAGTAAAAAATTCTATTTGTTTCTATCCCCCTTTGTACTTTTTTTGATTTTCTTCTCTTCATTAAAACATTTATTAATGCTCTCTCTTTGCTTCTCTATCTTTTTTCTCTCTCCATCACTACCTACTAGCCTCCTACCTCCCTGAGCAGAAACCTACTCTTGTAACAAATGCATATGATCCAGCAAAACAAATCAATACGTTGCCCATGTCTGAGAATCCATCCCTATCCTATTCTCCACCTTGAGTTCATTATGGTCTGTCAAGAGATGGGCTGTATGTTTCATCATAAATCTTTTGAAGTCATTATTGTTTGCTCACGGCTTTGATCAGAGTTCCAAAGTCTTTCAGAGTTGCTTCATATTATTTTTGTCATCGTATACATTGTTCTTGTGATCATGCTCATTTCAGTCTGCATCAGTTTTTATATTTCTTATGTTTCTTTGAATCTGGGATAGTTATAATTTCTTATGGTATAATAATATTCAATTAGATTTACATGCCATAATTTGTTTAGCAATCCCCTGATTGATGGACACCTAATTTTGTTTTCAGTTCTTTGTTACTACAGAAAGCACTTCAATAAATATTCTTGTACATATGGGTCCTTTCCCTCTATATGTAATTCACTTTGGATATTTTCCTGATCCTATTATCTCTGAGTCAAAGAGTATATAAAGTTTAGTGAATTGGGGAGCATAGTTGCAAATTGTTTTTCCAAAAGGTTGAACTAATTCATAGCTCTACCAATATTGCCTTAATGTATCTATTTCCTCACAACTTCTCCAATAATTGGTATTTTTTTCTTTTGTCATTTTTGCCAATATGATACAAGTGAAGGGAAATCTCAGTGTTATTTTAAAATGCAGTTTTCTAATTTTTAGGCCATCTGAAACATTTTTTCATGGATTTGTTGATCGCTTTCATTCTTCATTTTATAACTGCTTATTCATGTTCCTTGCTCATTTATCTTTAAAAGCCATTGCTTTTAAAAGTATTTTGTATCAGTTCTTTCTATATCAGACCTTTATGAGATAAATTTGCTGCAAAGACTTTTTTCTAATAATAATGATAATAATGACAGCTAACATAGACACAGGGCTTTACGGTTTGCAAAGTGATTTACATGTCATCTCATTTGATCCTGTAATAGCCTTGCTAATTATTTTCTATTATATTATTTTCTGTTATATTATCTCCTGAGGCCAAGAGAGATTAAGAGACTAGTTTAGGGTCATGTAAGTAGTAGTGGCTATGGTAGGATTCAAACTTAGTTCTTCCTGACTCTCATCCTTTCTCTGCTATGCCACCTAATTGCCTGTGAATACCAATGAAGTATTTCCTTTCTAATTTAGTGACATTTATCTTACTTGTATAAAGTCTTTTAAAAATTTAAAATTTTTTATCTTTTTTTAAGAATACTCAATCCCAAATTGTGAGAGCTATCGTCTCCCCTTCTCCCCAGGTTTTCTAGGATCTTTTACATTTAGATCACATCCATAAGATTTTTTTTTTATGCTATAACAACATAAGATGTTGATCTAAAGTCTAAACCTAATTTTGGCCAGACTGCTTCCTAGGTTTTGCCAAATAGACTCATTACTGCAGTAGTCGATATCCTTTCATTTATCAAATAAGATGCTACTATGTTCATTGTGTTTGGGTTTTGTTTAATCAGTTCCATTGACCAAATTTTCTATTTTTTGTTTTGATAATTTTTATGATAATTTTGTTAATTTTGTGTTTGTTAATTGTTAATGCAAGTTTTGATAATTACTGTTTTTACTATGCTTTGAAATCTGGCACTGCCAGAGCCCTTTGTCATTAACTTCTTTCAATTTCTCTTCCAGATGAATTTTGTTATTATTTTGTCTTGTTTTCTAAAATAGAGACAGCATGGTATAGCAGTGAATAGACAGCTAGCATGGAAACCAAGAAGTCCAGGGTTCCTCTTCTGCCTCTGACCCATACTGGCTAAGGGACTCAAGGAACGTTACTTATCCTTTCAATACTCCGAGCAGCTCTCTAAGGGTATGTTGTAGAGAAAGTGCCAACTTGCATTGACAAAAGGAGTTTCCTAGTCCAGGGAGCTCCTTATGCCAATGAAATTGGAGTTCCAGTCCCCATCTCTATAAAATAACCTTTTGCTATTTAAATTGGTGTGATACAAAATCAGTGCATTAATTTAGGTGACATCATTTTTTAAAAATTGCAGTTGCATGGCCCAGTCATGACAAAGTAATATTTCTCCAGTTTTTCCCATCTTCCTTTATTTCTATACATAGTGCTTTCTAATCGGGTTTGTGTAAGTCCTGAGTGGATTTCCAGATAGTTTATATGTTTTATATCTGCCTTGAATGGTCTTTTTAAATTTTTGCCTCTGACTTTTGTTAATAATATACAAGAACACTAATGATTTTTGTGGGTTTATTTTATATTCTGTTACTTTACTGAAGTTATTCTTTAATTCAATTAATTTTACATTTGAATCTTATGTTTTCTAAATAAGCTATTATATTATCCAATAATAATGATAATATAAATAGTAATTTTGCATCCTCTTTGCCCATGTTTATTCCCATATTTTTCTTGTCTCATTTCTATAGCTAGAATTTCTAGCACTTTGTAAAATAACAATAGTGATAATGGTCATCCTTGCTTTTACCTCTCATCTTTTGTGAATGTTTCTCTATTACAAATAATACAATTTCATGGTTTTTCCACCAGCTTTATTTCCTAACTGATCTGCTTGGTTTTAATTCTACCATCATCCCTGCCCCACCACGACCCCCCCACACACACCCGTAAGCTCATCTCTAGGAAACTCATCATTATGGAAATTACTTCATCTTTAGTACTCAAACCTCTTCTACACCCTTAGTTGCTTCTCTGTCATTGCAAGACTGGAAAGCAGAGCAAAAACCTCTTTCCAAACCTGTTTATAGAGGGTTTAGAATCTCAATCAACTTTTTATTTCCAAACAACTGTTCTGCTTGATTTCAAGTCCATATTTACTATTATGTCTCCACATGTGCCCCCCACTTTGAACCTCCTTTCAGCTTCTTTTTATTATTATTTTCCCTCATTAGATTGTGATTAGATACTTATCTATTAAGGAAAATTCTATTTATTTCTGTTATTGAACAGAGAAGTTATTCATATTGTACTCTGCAATTTAGGCACAAATTTTCTAGAAATAATTTTTATTTAATTTAAGATTAATACATAAGCCATCATCCCCTACTACCTTTCCGTCCCAAAACAATTTTAGGTGCCATTTATAGGAATCTTGAAGAGAGGGAAAGGGAAAGAAATAAGCATTTATATAGCTCCTAGGATGATGATGATGATGATGACGATGATGATGATGTGCTTTTCAGAGAACTCATTTGATCCTCACAACAACTTTGCAAGACAGGTGCTGTTATTCTACAATTTTACATTTAACAGTTGAGAAAACTGAGGCAAAATGAGGTTAACTGACTTACCCAAGGTCTTTTGGTCATTGCCCTTTGTTCTAGAAGAGGACCAAAGTGACATCCCTATGCTAGGGTCAAGTTACAGTGTATCAGACTGTGGTTGATCAAACCAACACAAGTTCAGAATGCTCTACCACAGGTTGGGTACAAATAGTCCATGTGAACATTTGGTATGGATTCTCTAAATATGCTCATCTCATGTATCTTTTGAGCTACTTCAATTCTTTGCTCTTAGAGCACAGCACCTTCTCTGATGTGGGCATGCCATGCTGGGCAATCCTGTGCCAATATCTCCCATGTCACACAATCAGTTTCAAAGTTCTTAAGAGAGACCTTGAGAGTGTCCTTGTATCGCTTCTTCTGACCACTATGTGAGCACTTGCCCTGTGTGAGTTCTCCATAAAATAATCTTTTTGGCAAGTGTACATTTGGCATTTAAATAATGTGGCAGCCCATTGTAGTTGTGCTTTCTGCAATAGAGTTTGAATGCTTAGCAGTTTAGTTCAAGGAAAGCCCCCAGTGTCTGGTATCTTACCCTACCAGGCGGTCTTCAGCATCTTCCTAAGACAATTTAGTTTCCTGCTATGGCATTAGTATACTGTCCAGGTTTCACAGGCATATCCAGGGTCACACAGGTAGTAAATGTCTGAGACTAGAATTGAACTCAAGTCTTCCTGACTCCAGAGTCAGCAGTCTCTCCACTGTGCCACCTTGCTATTTTTCTATTGGGCTACAAAAGTATAACACATAAAGTTTTGGGTTAACATTCCAGAATAATTGCATAACAATGTCACCATCCAGTTCCTTCTTGGACCACTCTCTTCAAGGAATCATCTGGACAGACAGATCAATATCAAGAATCTCTGTTGAATAAAAGTGAGCTAATATCTTTTGAATAATGGAAGATGGTGCTTCCCTTTGAACAGAACAGAGAGCTCTTCCCAAGGGCAAGTCTTAGGCTAATCCTTTCAGGGGATAAAGAAGACAAAAGGATATCTTTGTTCAACTTCAATTTTTATCCTTAATCCATTTCCTTATGAAAGCTCTTTTCCTCTAACCTATCACCCAACCTTCCAAAGGACTTTTCTAAAGAGTCTGCAAAAAAAGGCCTTTTTAGGTCAATAAAATATTATTGCTTAATATTTTCAGTTTCACAAGCAATAAAGTATTAAAAATATGATTTTATAGCATACTTTCTAGTGATTTTTAAAAATTTGAATAAATATTGTATTTTTTTCAAAATCTTTTTATGCATCTGTTGACACAATCAACAAAGTGTGATTTTTCTTGTTTTTGTTATTATTATGGTCTCTTACAGTTTTTTTTTTTTTTGGTTTTCCTAATGTTGAACAAACATTGTATTCCTGGCACATGTCCAAATTGATTATATCTTTTGAATATTTTACTGTAGTTTCTTTGACAATATCTCGTTCAGTATTTTTGTGTGAATGTTCATTAAAATAATTTTCTTTTTTTGCTTTTTCCTTCCCCTCTACAATTTAGATATCAGCACCATAATTGTTTCAAAGAATTTAGTATAATTCCTTCTTTCTGTTTTTGAAAGTAATTTATGTAGAATTGAATTGGGTTGTTCTTTGAATGTGTGATATTCTCTTACAAACACATCTGCTTGAATTTTCCTTCCCTTTTGGAATTCATTTATGGCTTGTTTCTCTGTTTCTTGTTCTGTTAATCTGAGTATCTTATATTTTCATGAGTATTCATCTGTTTCATGTAAGCTATCTGTTTTGATAGCATACAATTAGGAAAACTAGTTTCAAGCAATTTATTTTATTTCCCTGTTATCTGTTGTGGTTTCTCCTTTTCCATGTTTTGATTCCAGTAATATGGAAAATAGCTAAATTTTTTTCCTATTTGGTTAGCCTTTTTAAATACTTAACTCTGCATTCTACTGTTTCTGGGTTTTTGGCTGTTGTTGTTCTCAAGTTTGTTTTAATCAGTGATTTTCAAAATTTGTTTCCCCTTCTTTCTTCTTAACCAAATCGTATACAACCTTCATGGCCTAGCTCAAGGTCCTCCATAAAGTCTATTTTGACCACTCCATCCCATAATGCCTTGTTCCTTCTCCCAAGGAGTGAAGCTTATTTTTCACCCTCTAAATTATGTACTACATTGTCACATTGTTTTCATTTTGTTTTGCGTTATCAAACTCAGATAACATTAGCTCCCATTTACTTATATGGTGATTTAGTGTTACAGAGAGCTTATCTTTCTCCCTTCAAATTATAAAACTCTGTTCAATTCACCAGACACATATTAAGTAGCTCCTAAACATAGTTAGGAGGCAACTAGTGCAGCGGTGGACAGAGCATTGGATCAGGAATCAGGAAGACTGGAGTTTAAATTTGGCCTCTGTCACCTAATACTGTGTGACTCTGGGCAAATCTCTTAACCTCTGTGTTTCAGTTATTTTACCCCATCTGTAAAATGGAGATAATAATAATACCTACCTCCCGGTATTAGTGAGAAAAAAAAATGAAATACTAACTGTAAAGTGCTTTGCAAACCTTAAAGCATTCTATAAATGCAGCTATCCTCCTCCTCCTCCTCCTCCTCATCATCACCAAGACATCAAGCTAGATGCTAGGAATATAATTATGAAATAAGATGGGTCTTAAAAGTCCAACCCTCAAAGAAATTGTGATCTAACAGCACCATGTGAACAAATAAATTATAATGTGTGGGGTGGGGGAAAGGCATTATAAGTTGTGAAAAACACTGATTTGCTTGAGTGGAGACTATGTAGTGGAGACCTGGGAATCAGAATGAGCCAATTAGGAGCCAACTGAGCATCCCTCAAGTTTGCCATGCCAGAGATCCTTTGCAGTGTTTGCTTGCTGAACCTGGAAATTCCTCTGTTATGCTGACACCAGCTCTAACAGACAGAAGTAACACAGGCATCTTAGTTCTGGGACCTTAGGGACTTTTCAGCCTGAATCTCTTCTTTGTTCCATGTAGGTGTTTCATGATCTCTGTGAAAAGGTCCCCCCATGGGAAATAGAAATTGAACTTACGGGACTATGGCGGTAACTGATTGGGCCATGACACAACGGGAAAAAAGCAGACCAAGGTGGCAGTAGCTAATGCCATGGCCATTCCCACCTAGCTTTGCAGTTCCTCTTTGTCTTTACAGTCTGTGTAGCCTGATCCCAAAGGGAACTCAGTTGTGACTGTAGCTCCACATGCATGCATGCCCACCACTCTGAGAGAAAATAAACATTCATACAACCTAATTCTCTTTGCCTTTCTTAGACCAAACTCTGGAGGTTGAGTGCAAAGGAGAGATCTTGAGAAAAAGCTATGAGAGGTCATTTTCCACTGGGCAGTGTGATGGATAAGGTTGAGTATTAGCTTAGTGGTAGCTCTTAAGTGAGCCTTGAAGTAAAATTTATTTTAATAAATACAATGATGTTTGAGGAATGAATGTTGACCAGTATGAACGTAAAATAAAATGGGAGAGACCACAATGAAACTGGGAAAGCTTGGTTGAAGTAGAATATGTGAGAGGAGATAGGGATTAGGGAGACCTATGAAATCCATGAAGACAGGGACCTCTTGAATGAGGAAACTCCCTTTACCAATGCAGGTTGGGAATCTCTCTGCAAATTATAGGTTGAGAGTGATATGTAGAACAGTGATAAGTTAAGCAGCTTATATGAAGTGATGTAATTGGTATGTCTTAGAGGGGGAATTTGAAGCAGGGTCCTCCTTGCTTCCAGGTATACTCTGTCTCTTTGCTGTCTCTCTGCTTGCTAGAAAATAGGGTGTAAAATCATGAAAGGAACCATATTAGCCTTGAGTACTGAGAGGGTAAGTGACTTGCTCAGAGTCACATGGCTAGTATTGGAGTTGAACACAAACTCACCAGGTCTTTTTGGCTTTGAGGCCCGTTTTCTCTTTCTATGTCAAAATGCTTATCTCATGATACATACCATTAACCAGTTTTTCAGACTTAAAGTTGCCATTCTTTGATCTCTACTGGTAAGTCATAAGAATCTCAAAAACTTTGCATGACACCAGAGTAAAACAATGTAAAGGAGGTGCATTTTGAAAAGAGAAATGATCAGCTGGTTCTTTGTCCAAATTTCTAGAGTACGTCATGAGCCTGAATTAAACTGGGCCTCCAATGCCAAATCATCTTAATTTTCATGATTTGTCTATTATTTTTTTTTACAATTTTCCATATAGAAAGACCAATGGAGAGAGACTGAATGATGGCATGAGGTCAAAGAGGTACTTCAGAGCATCCCAAAAACCTGCCAAAAGTTAGCATTTTGTGAAATGAAAGATTTAAATTTGAACATAGTTCTGTAGAACAAGACTATGTTTCAACTAAAGGTGTCTGAACTCAGGGGAGTTTGGGTTTGGCAGATCATCCTAAACTATTGTTCAAATATTTAAAGAGGTCGATAGAATCCAAAGCACATTTTGCCAAGGATATTTTTTTCCCTTGATGCACAGAACTGCACATTTCAAGAAGAATGAAATCCATATGGTTCCAGTTCACTTTCATGTAACTTTCTAAAATGTCACTGGGCAAAGTACTTGTTGATGTCCAAGATTTTTTTTTTTAAAAATGACTATCTTCTCTATTAAACAGGAAGTTATAATTGGTTCTTGGTGAAAGATACTTGAATTCAGAGAGGTGTGAGTCAGGATGAATTAAACTCAAGTTTAGAATTTCGCAAGATGGATTTCTTGGTTCTTTTGTTGAAAGGATGGGCTGTTCAAGTTGATGAAACTCAAGTATCATCAGGTTGATGGCATAGGCAGAGGAGTATGAATGAAACAAATGCAAGTTAACTTAGAGTAATGTTGAGCTGGAAAGGACCCTGGAGGTTATTTACCTACCATCTTCATTTTACAGAAGGGTACAGAGGAGGCGCAGAGAGGGTAAGGGGACATGTCCATTATCACACAGCTAGCAAATGACAGAGCCAAGTACTAGAACACAAGCCTTCTGATATCTAGGCTTGGCTTTTCCATTACATCATACTGCTTGTCTTCAAACCAATCAAAAGTAATTAAGCAAAGGAAAAATCATCTTCTATGTGCAAGGCACTGTGCTAAGCACTAATATATTATTTGATCCTCCTGACAACCCTGTGAGGTAGGTACTATTATTATCCTCATGCTGTAGTTAAAGAAACTGAGGTTAAGTGACTTGGCCAAGGTCACACAGCTAATAAAGTTCTGAGGCTGGATTGAGGTCTTCTTGACTGAAGGCCCAGGCTCTATCCATGGGACCACCTAGCTGCTCACTATGTCTGTGGTACCATACTAGGCAATAGAATTTAAGACTAAAACATAGACACACACACACACACACACACACACCACACATACACACACATACACCACACACATACACACACCACACACACATGCACCACACATAAACACACACCACATACACATACCCAGACCACACACACACCACGCACACACACACACACCACACACATGCACCACACACATACACACACCACACACACATGCACCACACATACACACACACACCACATACACATACCCACACCACACATACACCACACATACACACACCACACACATGCACCACACATACACACACACCACACACACACATACCCACACCACACCCACACCACGCATACATACATACCGCACACACATACACACACATATACATACACACACCACACATATACACACATACCGCACACACATACACACACCACACACATATACATACACATACCACACACATACACACATACCACACATACATACACATACCACACACACACTCCTGCATACACACACACACGTACACACACGCACACTATGCTTTTTGACCTCAGGACACTTAATCAGTCTAACAGGGGGTGCTCTATGTCCCCTACCATATCAGTACAGTTAGCCTCCTTTGATTGGCTTCCTGCCTTATGAGAACATGCTGCTTCTTTATTGTGAAGAGGATCATAGTTTACTCCCTGGAGGGTGGAGTGGAGAAGGAAGTCCTCCCCTTCTCTCCTTTATCCTCCCTTGATAAATGAGCCTGGGGATGTTTCTGTTCTATGTCCTTTGTTTTTGGTTTCATAGGCCAACAGTGATACCAGATCAGAATTGGGAGTTGGAACCATGGTGAATGTGGTGCCAGTATTCAAGGCAAGATGGCATGGCCTTCCAGCCCAGCTGGGAAGCCCTGAAAAGTCAGGATGCCTGGGATTTAAGCCTGGAAGAGTTTGGACTTGGAACTAGAAAAAAGGGTCTGCAGAAGGTGAACTAAGCTGGGGAATTAATAATTCCACCTGTCACCCCAGAGACTGGGATGGTCGTGGTAGAGGGGAATGGGGATCATGACTCCTGTGTAGGGGGTATAAATTTGTATAGCTGTGATTATACTTTTGAAGTAAATATTTCTTTGTAAAAGCTAATCAGACTGATAGTGGCTAAATGGAACTGAGGTGCTGTGGACTCTGCACTAGGGATTACCATGAGTGAGGTTTGGAATAATTTTCAGAGAGCCCAGGTGCCCCACCTCCCCAAAAGCTATGAGAATCCTAGCGGTTGGTGAAAAGCAAGCAAATGCCAGAAAAGCTCAGCTGGAGGGTATAATAAAATGTAACATACCTGGCCTTCTGGCTGTGGGTGCCAGAGAAGTCAATATTATACATGTGTGTCAAACACATACAAAAGAGCAAAAAGCCCTCAGTAATAAAAACAAAAATGAGCTCTGCTTACTTATTTCTCCTGTGGGATTTAGTGGTTATTATATGGCACATAATTCCTTTTTTTTCCATTTTGAGGGTTGGAAAGTTGCAGATGTTTGAAGAGATTATTAATCTGCTGGTTACCTGAATTATGAATGAATCAACTTGAGTCACCATTAGAGCTTTATCAGGCATTGGGATCCAAACCCCTTGGTAGTTGATAGAAAAAAAAGTCAAAAAATAGCCAAGAGACATCATGAAACAGTTTCAGAAGCTAAAGAATGATAGTTGTCAGTCTCTCACATAGCTATGTAAATCAATCCTTTCCTGTTTGGGAATGCCTTGTTTGATCTCCTCATGCCCTGATTTCTCCAGAAGCTTAGATCTCTGAAGTTATGTGGCCTCTGTGCCATGCCAGCATCCAGAGCCTTAACTAGAAATTCTGGTGTCGGTGGCAAATTCAGTTGGGCAGTGTGTGGTGTGGGGAAGATGCAGAAGTGACTAGCTGAAGGACAGTTTAGCTCCAGCTTCAGTCAAACTGGGGTAATCTGGCCACTGGGGAATCTAGTCTATGGGAGTGGGAGGGGAAGAGGTCCTTAGAGGAGCCATGTTGAGGCAATCCAGGGGTTGCGATGTTGTGTTGTGGTGTGGGCTTCTGGAAGATCATGAGGGGAGGTGTGGGGATAGCCATCTTTCTGAATAGGAAGTATATCTCCTTCAAAGTAAAGAAGGACATGTTGGCTAACTGAGGCCCATCTGCCTTGTACTCTGTCCACCTTGAGTAATCGGCTTTTTTCTCATGCTCCTAGTCCTTAAAAGGCTAGTCCTGAAGCAGACATTTATATTTTTAATCTTTCACTGAACCTGAATAAATGTGCAATTATCAAAGAATATTTCCAAGAATGTTATTGTGAACTGGACCTCTGCTGTAACTTGAGAGTTCTGACACAGGCCCACCAGATACCTTGAGTGGGAATGAACACCCCACTTGGCTGTTCTCCTAGAAGCATTGAGGGATTGGCTAGCAAATGGAGGCAACTGTCAGAGAAGAAAGAGTAGTGCCCAGGGATCCACACTCCCACACTGCCCAACTGCACACCTGATCCTACATGCCTCTCCCATTCTTTCCTCTCTTCTGTGTTTTCACCATCTGACGGACAGAGACGCCAGTTTCTACTAGCACATGACTTCATCTCTTCTACCACTTGCAAACTACATACAGGAAGCTTCTACATGAACAAAATGCTAGCACTTGCCTAGCACACCTGGCCATATATGATTTCTTGGGCCCTTCACAGTTCTGCTGTACTGTTGTATTGTTGTACTGTTATTTTGGCCATCCTACCCACCATCAAATAAAAAAAATTAGGCAAACAAATTTGCCTTGGCTATATAGATTCTCCACTTTTAGCTCTATAGCTCTGTTACCCATTGTGTCCTTTGTGATAATGACCTTACCCTGAGTATCTTGAAGTATTGATTAGCCCACTGAATTTTTTTCTGTTCAATTCAAGAAACACAAGTACCTGCTGTGTCTCAGGCACTGTGCTAGTTATCAGGAATACAGGCAAAAATGAAATGGTTCCAGTCCTCATAACATAACACAACACATACATTTTGGATACTGATGAATAATTCTACTCAACAGGAATTTGTTAAGCACTTACTGAGTGGCAGTACTGTTAGGCTTTGGAGATACAAAGAACAACAAAACATAACATGACACAACACAGTTTTTACTAGAGAGAGGGGGAGAGAGAAAAAAGAAAATGACAGAGACAGAGAAAGTCAGGGGGAGATGCAGAGATAGGAAGTAAGAGAGTAGAAGAAAAGATAGAGAAAAAGAAGGGGAAAGGAGAGAGGTAGGAAGGGAAGGACAGAGAAAGACACAGAGAGAGATGGAGAGAGAGGGAATGAGAGACAGAGACAGACTGTATATAACAACTGTCAAGTTAAGGTTGTGGAAGAAACGACTCCTGAACAGAGCATTAAGGAAGTTGAAGATTCCCAGAAGCTGCTATGAGGACATACTTTCCAGGAATGGGGGAAGCCTGAACCAAGGCAGAAGGATTATAGATGTCTTCAGGGAAGCAAGGTGTCAAAGTAGATGGAGAAGAGAAGAAAGATGTGAGAGACATCGAGATGGTAAAATGGGTAAGATCTGGCAACTGATTAGATGTAGGAAGAGGAAGAGATAAGGGAGGAGGAAGAGATAAGGGAGGAGGAGGGAGGAAGGGGGAGGGATAACTCCAAGTTTGTTACTGTGGGTGATTGTGAGAAAAGCAGTACATTCAACTAAGCTAGAATAGTTAGGAAGCAGATCAGGTTTAGCAGGAGAAAATAGGAGTTTCTTTTCAAATTTTGTATCCTAAATTTCCCTTAAGAACATAACAGCAGGTAATTCTACTTCCCCTAGGTAGCTTACAGGATCTAAAATTCATTCAAGTCATTAGCACGCAACTTGTTTTTCAACATTCAGTAACTCAAACAACAGAATATCTTGTTTCTAATAAATCATTCTTTCTTCCTTTGTGATCATTCCATTTATGTTTTTAAAGGTTTGTTGTTGGAAAGTAAGTAAAAAGTGGAGAAAAAGGTTCTTTCAACTTTCCTAAATCCCAGGGCTTTTCTGTAGATTAGAGAAAGATTAAACAGAATATGTCAATCTTGAATTTTAAAACAAATCACTTTTTTTTCTTGTTTCTTGACAAGGTTTTGAATAAAAAAGTGAACTCCCTCCCCCACCAAAATGTTCCGGAATGGTCACAAACTAACATTGGGCATTTGCTTTTTCTTATTTTTAACCAGCCAAGTGATGCTGGAATCCACTTGAAAAAGTTTTCAATCATTAATGCTTTGCCCCAAACCACAGACCCCCAAATCAGAGTTTGCTGGATAAATAAGAAATTCTCTGAGGGTATTTAGCATATATTTTGGAGATTGGTAAATAATTGTACTCAACAAGGATTTGTTAAGCACCTACTGAGTGTTAGTCTCACTACCTGTGTGACCTTGGACAAGTCACTTAACCCCAATTGCCTCATCCTGGGTCATCTTCAGTCATCCTGATGAATATCTGGTCATTGGATTCAGATGGCTCTGGAGGAGAAGTGAGGCTGGTGACCTGCACAGCCCTCCCTCACTCAAAGCAAAGTCAAGTGCAAGTCATGTCATTATTTCTCTGATGGCATGGTCTTCTTCGGCAACGAAGGACAAACATACACACACAACTGAGTGTCAGTACTGTTAGGCTTTGGAGATATAAAGACCAACAAAGCATAACACAACACAATGTAACATAACGTGATATAATGACCAGTTTCTACCCTAAAAGAGCTTATTCTAAGCATGTGCACTCTTAGATTTTTCCTTTCTTGTAACCCCCCAGAGAAGCTGGATTTCAATGGCCCTATCTACAATCTCTGCCCTAGTCCTTCTAGTGACCTTCTAAAGTGTAGATGAGATTAAGCAAACAGAGGCCACCTCATTTTTAGAGACCTGGGTACAGTGGAAAGTGAGGAATAATGTCAAGGCATTTTGAGATGAAGAAAATGGGATGAAAGGGAAGTCACTTTAAATAGTATAATGTTTTCCCCCAGTAAAGTTAGAGGATTTCTTCAGCTAAGAGGAAGAAAGAGAGAGGAATTTAGGAAGTTTGAAGGAAGAGAAAGTTGAAATCAATTCTGTGGCAATTGAGGGAGGGAATGGATCAAGGACGAATTTAAGGACTGCCTTAAAAGACTTACCTGAACTGGTGTTGAATGAAGGGAGCAGAACCAGGATAACATTGTATACAGTAACAGCAATGCTGTGGTGATCGATTATGATTGACTTAGCTCTTATCAGCAATACAATGATCCAAGACAATTCTGAAAGACTCACTATGCTATCCACATCCAGAGAAAGAGCTACGGTGTCTGAATACAGATCGAAGCTCACTGTTTTCATTTTTTTGCTTTTCTTGGTTTTTTCCTTTTGTTCTCTCTTTTTTCACATGACTATTATGGAAATATGTTTAATGTGCTTGTACATGTATTACCTATATCAGATTGCTTTCTGTCTTGGGGAGGAGTAGGAGAAAATTTGGAACTCAAAATTTTATAAAAATGAATGTTGGAGACTATCTTTACATGTAATTTAAAAAAATAAAATACTCTTAAGTGAGAGGCAGGAGGGAAAGACTGCCTTGATGCATTGAGAATCCATTGAGGTTAGATAGCTTTCTTAATGCAAATGATTTGCAAAAGGTTGTGGGATGCTATATAGCTTTATTCATCAGCTCATGCAGATCATGACCCATGAATGGCAACCCTGGTTGTGTAACTTTTATCAGTGCTCTCCTTTAAGTTCAACATATGTGCTAGACTCAATCCTGAGTATTTCACCCACTTTTTCTTGTTATAGAGCACAGTCTTATCAGTACATCCTTCTCCCCTGGCAATAATATTTCATTTTCTTATATATACTTTGTATTTATTCATCTATTCATGTTGCTTCCTCAGATAAAATGTAAACTCCTTGAGGACAGGGATTATTTCTTTTCTGTCTTTTTATCAGTGTCATAGTACCTTGCACATAGTAGGCACTCCATAAAGGCTTACTGAATTGAATAAATGATTCTCAAAAAGTTTCCCAAGAAGAGCTATAAATGAATATCTGTAAATAGGCTTCCCAGAAGTTCTCATCATTCCAAGCAAAATGAAGACTAAGATATATTTTTCAAGGTTCTAAACTGTGATAGAGATCATATGTCATATGGCAGAATAAAAAGTAATTTCATCTCAACAGTAAGTGTGGCCTGGAAAGCAATAAAAATAATTTATTAGCCTGGAAAGGTTGACAAAAACTTTAACCTCTCTTTTGAATAGTGTGAAAATTTTTGGCATAAATTATAAAAGATGTTTATCTCTAAGTCCCCAAGCTCTTATTACCCATGGGATAAAACAAATTTATTCCACAAAATTGAAATAATTCAAACTTATTTGGTACTTTGCAGCTCATAAATTGTCTTCATATACAACAGCTCTTCTGTTCTTTATGGTTACCTTGGGAAGCATGCTGGAAAAGTGTTTGTATGGTCTTTTTTACAGACAAAAAAATGGAAGCTCAGGGAATTAAGACTACTTGTCCAAGATCACACGGGTGGCAACTCTTGGGACCAATAAGGAAACCTGCCTCTTTTAATTCCAAATGAAATGTTCTCTCTGCTACTCTATAATGGCACCACAAAGTTGCTTTCTTTCCAACTCTTCCTCACCCAAACATTTCTGGTTACTATTCAAAAGTACTAAACCTAAATGATTTCAGTAGACTCTAAGTTCTGTGAGGGTAGGGGCTGCATAATTTGTTTTTGTATTTCCAGATTCTAGCACAGTGTTGAAAAATATGAAGTGCCTAATAAATGTTTGCTGATTTGAATGATGCTAGATATTGGAAACATTTGCCTTCTTTATCATTTATCTTCCCACCAAGAGATCCATCAGAAGTCCTAATAAACACTGGCATAGATCAGAGGAGCGTTATTCAGCACTCAATTCAGGTTCTGCCTCTTGTAGGAAGCTTTTCCTGATCCTCTGGTCTGTTAATATTCTTCTCTTTCAAGTGATTTTGTATTTACTTATCCATGTAAATTCTATATCCTTCAGTAGCATGCAAGATCCTTAAGAATGAGGATTGGTTTTTTTTCATCTTGAAGGATTCCTGAAGTAGTGCCTTGTACATAGTACTTGGTAAGTGTCCATTGAATGGTTGAGAGAAAAAGGAAGAGAAGGAGAAGCAGGTAGAAAAGGGGAACATAAGGGAAAAGGAGGAAAATCAGTTTGGTTTAAGAATGCTCAATTGTTTTCTTAATGAGGGACTATATTAATTTCTATTAATTCCACAAGTATTAGTAAGTGCCACTGTTCCGGGGATACAGAGACAAAAGACAAGTAATCATTGCCGCTGGACAGCTTACATCTAACCGAAGCTCATAGTCTTCTTGATAATGTTCATGCAGAGGAGAAAGTGTGCTTGTGAGAGTGCAATTTGATGACAAGAGACAGTTGTTGCTGCCACACCCACCCACACACCCAGCTCTGTGAACAAATAACATTGAATGCACGATGGGGGCAACCAGGTCACATTTGTATGTGGATAGCTAGCTAGATATAAACATAGAGATACACAGACATACACACACACACGAAACCAGATTAGGCATCAACATTCCCTGCTTGAATGTTATCTACTGTAGTTGGAAGGTTCTTGTCTTGTAACATCCAGACGTTACATAATCAGTTCTCAAAGAATCAAGAACTGACTGTAACTCTCTTTCTAAGATTCTTCAACTTCTTTATATCATAACTGTTGATTTCCTTCGTTGACTTCACCACTAGCTATCGCTACTTCAATGTTTTCAAAAGAGCTAAGAGACCCTTTGCTATGTGAAAATAGCCAACAGTCTCAGAGAAATTAGAGGAAAAGCAAAAATAATTGAAAAAGAATGTATCACCTACGAATTTAGAAGCCAGCTATCTTCCTATTTGAAAAGTGGACCTCAGGTTGACATTTTCTTAGTGACTGAAATGTTCTTGAAAAGATCATCAATAGTAGCATATTAATATTAGTAGTAGGAGGAGGAGGATAATATGTTAGATGATGCTAGCAACTTGTCAAAGCAGAAGATGAGCGATGTTGTGGAAAGAATTGTGAGGTCAAAAGAGTTGTTGAATTGACATCACCACTGACTGGCTGTGCAATTCTGAGCGTGCTCTTAGACTTCTTTATGCCTTAGTTCTCACATCTCTGAAGTGGAAATAATAATATTTGTACAGTTATTTTTGTGACACAGCACAGTGCCTGGCACATAATAGTTGCTTAATAAATGTTGATTGAATTGAGTTGAATTTTAGGGTTGTTTTAAGGAAATAACTTTGCAAACCTGTAAACTCCATACCTTATTGAAAGCTTACTTAATATTTGATTCTTAAAATGATCATAGCAGATAAGTAGAAATCATGTCCTTCTGCCCAGCCACACATGTCATTGTAAAGATGAGGAAATTAAGATTCAGATTCATTATCTTCAGTCACATGATTAGTTCCAATCAGAGTCAGGGAGTCAGGAAGAGAATACAACTCTCCTGCCTCCCTACTCTCCTCTCCTGTCAATGTACCGTAGCAACTGAGCAGTATTCTTCATATTATGTTAGCCAGAGAATTTGTATCCCTTTCTTTAAAACCAGGTCAAGTGTATGCTTGTTAAAATGTCCATGCTACCCCACAGAATACTCTGTATGCAGCTATCAAGTCCGCCCAAGGAAGCATCATCATCTGCTGGTATGAAATGGAACACCAGGCGATAGAAGGGCCCAGGTGATTGATTAAAGGACACATTTTAACCACTTGTGACCAACTGAAATCAGTTATTACAAAGAGAATTCTAGAAAAAAGTTTCTTAACCTTGGGTCCATGTACTTTCAACAGATCCATGGATAGATTTAAGGGGGAGAGGTCTGTGAACTTTGGTGGGAAAAACAATTGCATCTTTATTTTCATTAGCCTCTAACTAAAATTTAATATTTCTTTCAAATGTGAATGCAAGCAACAACTATTCTGAAAATGGGATTTTGGGGCTTCACCAAAGAGGTTCCTGATAGCAACAGGTTAAGTAAGAGCCCTTGTTCTAGAATGTGTTAGGTAAATAGACTCCATGATAAAAATGCCTTATATTTGTTTTGTGACTATATGTGTGCAGTGCAGGGCATCTGGGTGGCACAGTGGAAAGAGCACCGAACTTGGAGTCAGGAAGATCTAAGCTCAAATCCCAACTCAATTACTTACATGTGTGCAGTGCACATTTATATATGTATATACATGGTACACACATGCATATATACATGTGTATGTGTATATATGCACACATGTATGTACACACAGAACAATCCATCACAATGTCCATTTTCTACCTAGGTATGAGCTACAGGGACCCTGAAGTTGCCATATACACACACAGACACTTGTACACAGACATACGTATATTTCAATGTGTCTATATAAATACACAAACACATATATATACACATATATTCCACATATATATGCATATGTATATAGACACACACATACGCACAATTCTATACTTACATATATACATATTTACATATACATATTCTGTTTACCCTGTTAAAATGTTGTCTTGTTTATTATCCCTAATGCTTAGCTTTATGTCCCATGTTTGCCACATAGGAAGCATTTAATAAATACTCATTGATTGGTTGGTTGATGTGAATCCTCATAGAACACCCCGAACCACAGTGGGTTTTTGTGAGAAGAGCAACACCTGGGAGTCAGGAAACCTTTGGCAGTTTAGTAGTAGTATCCCATGGTGTCCACCCATGGGGGCAGCATCCAGGGATTCCAAGTGATTTGAGGGTGATGTTCCGGGTTGGTTGCCCTTTGACAAATAGTAGTTACAGCTCTGTTCTTGATCAGCACTCCCACAAGAATCTTCATTAGAAAAATGTGCAACTAGTGTCCGGACCAGGTATCTCCTTCCAGGGGTTATTGACTACAGGGAGAAACTGCAGCTTCAGCATCCCTGTAGTTCATAAACTGGGTAGAAAGCTGACATGATTGATTGTTCTGTTAAATCAGCTCTTTTAATTGTTTCATGATGTACTTTAATTATATGACCCCTCCAAGCTGTTGACAGAAGCCCTGCTCTTAAATGTTCCTTATCCGTTCAGCTGGAGAGCTTTGGGAGAGAACTCAGACACCCCTGAACACCTCTTGCTATCACGTTACACATACAGCCCCACCACCAGGAGCGTTGCCTGGCAACAGTCTCAGCCTTTCCACTTACCAGATAGGAGAGAAAAATAGACAACCCGTAAAACCCCAGCACAGTAATTTCTCATCCCATTTGTGGCAGAGAATAAAGTGAATCTTCGGCTTTAATGGTATCTCTAAACTGCAGCCTGAAGATATTTTTGCTACAAAGAGAGAGCCATTAGTATCTACAGCACTTAAAGTCACAGGCCTAGTTAGGGCTCCTAGCTGCCCTCCTTTAGATACCGTTTCATACTCAGGAGCTAAACAAGTCATCAATAACCCTGATAACAGACTGGCTACTTAAGGAGATGTGAGTGGAAAAAGGTCTGACAGCTCCTGAGCTTGTCTGGACTCCTGAGTAAGTTATAGATGCTCAGAATTGAGAGGACCCATCATTTTGTAGATATAGAATAACAGACAGAGAAACAGAGAGACAGAGATGAAGAAAGAGAGACAGACATAGAGACAGAGAAACAGAGAGAGAGAGAGAGAGAAAGAGACTGAGAGGCAGAGAAAAAAAGAATGACTCAGAAAACGAGAGATAGTGATAGAGAAAGAGTAGGAGAGAAAGAGACAGACACAAAGACAGAGAATGAAAAAGAGGGAAAATAGCCTTTTGGTTGGACTATCTGCCTCAGATCTCTGCTCACTCAAGTCAGTCCTCAACTATCAAAATTATTTTTTAAAATCGGTTCAGACCACATTAGCTTCTCACTCAGTAAACTTGAGTGATTTTTTACTCCCTCCAAGATCAAAGATAAAACCTTGCATTTGACATTCAGAACCCTTCAAAAGCCCTTCACAGCCCCTTTCTAACTTTCTACTATTCTTACATTTTATTCTCTTACACATGTTCTGCTATCCCATGGTACTTGTCTCCTTAATGTTTTTTTTTTTTATTCAAGACATTTCATCTTCTAATTTTATGCATTTCTACTGATGTCCATCATGCTCAGAATTCTCTCCATTTTCCTCTCCATCTCCTGGTTTCTTTCAAATTCCAGTTAAAATTCCACCTTCTATTGATTTGTAAATAGTTGTTTACATGTTGTTTTTCCCATTAGATTGGTTTCCCTTTGAAAGCATGGTCTGATTTTTGTCTTTCTTTGTATCCCTATCACTTAGCACAGTGTTTGGCGCATAATAAATGCTTGTTGATTGACTGAGAGTATGGACTTTGAGTTCAGAAGACCTGGATTGAAGTTCTGACTTTACTGCTTATTAGCTGGGTGACCTTGGGCAAGCCTCTTTACAGCCCTGAGTCTAAATCTCCCACTTCTAAAATTTCATGAACTAACTCCCTGAGTTTATGAGGAAAAAACTTGATAATGCATCCAGATTGCTACAGGAATGTTTTTTCTTCCCCCTTAGTAGATTATTGAATCATATTCGAGAGCCACCACCTCCATGAAACCTCTTCTTATACTTACCTTCCCAGTTGTTAGTATTTTTCCCTTTTCAAATTACTTTGCCTTTAATTATGTTTGTATATATTACATTCTCTATCTCTTCCCTTAGCTTCCAACTAATAGAATAAATCATAGGATGATAAATTTAGACAAGGGACCTCAGAGGCAGAGGTCATCTGGCCCAATCCCCTCATTTTACAGATGAGGAAACGAACATCAAGGAGGTGTGACTTGTTCAAGGTTGTAAAGGTCATCAGTGGCACAGCTGGAATGTGAAGTCAGCTTCTCTGATTCCAAATTCACTAGTTTTTTCTAGTGTGCCATAAGTATGAGTTCCCCAAGGGCACAGCTTTGTTGAATTTTTGCCTTGGTGTCTTCAGTCCAGAAAATGGTACCTTATAATTCAAAGATGCTTCATGATTATTTGTTGAATTGTTTCATTGAAGGGGATTTAGAGTGGAAAGTAAACTTACAGATCAACTAAACATCTGTCTCCCCAATTTACCCCTTTTCCCATGTTTTATAGTAAGAATACTGAGGTGAGTGAAATTAGTTGTACAAGGTCACACAGCACAGAAGTGACAGCACCAGGACCGAAATCCATTACAGTGTACTATGTCATGGGTGGAGACCATGGGATACTACTAATACTCTTTCCATTACAGTGTACTGTGTCATGGTTGCCTCCCAACAACATGGGAGGTAGATAGTATTGCCATGTTTAATCTTTGTTGATCAAATTGAGTTCTAGTTTAGCACTGGCCTAAGATCATGTGACTAATCATCGATGGATTAAGGATTCAAATTTAGATCTTTTGAATTAAGATGTAATGGTCTTTTCAATATATGCTGCTTCATGCTTATACTAGGGATAGTGCTTTGAGACCTTGCCCATAAAAATGGTAGGAGGATAGGATTCAAGGTCTTTAGAACACATGAGGAAATCTACATATGTATCACAAACCTCCCAATCCTATTTGTGAAAAAGTAAAGAATAAATAATCTAGGCCAAGAGGCCATCAAAAATGCACTATTTCAGATCTTACAAGCTTAGACTGGGCAGTCATTCAGTTATGGAATCCCTGATGGGGTAGGTGAGACAAATGGAGTGGCAGCAGAGGGCAGCAGAGAGTCACCTGAGCCTGTGGCAGGATAGAAGCCAGTTCATTCCCACGTGTTCACTCTCTGCCTTGTCAGGTTCTTTCCTCTGTAAAATGGGGATAAGAATATCTCTAAATATCCAATTTACAGGGATGTTGTGAAGATCAAATGAGATAATGAATTTAAAGAACTCTCCAACTTAAAGGAGAATCAGAAGTGCTAACAATAATATTGTAAATTCAGAATTTCAGATCTTGGAGTGATGTCAGAAGCTATGTAGGACAAACCATATCTGACCAAAAATTTCTTCTCTACTATTAGGGGAAGGGAATAAGCGTTTCCATGGTATCTGCTATGTTCCGAGGACTGCGCTGAATATTTTTACAAATATTATCTCATTTGACCCCCACAGTAACCCTATGAGGTATGGCTATTGGAACAAATTGTTCTCATCCACCTATTACACCTGGGGAACTTGGAGCAGATGTCTTTTAACTCACCAGTGGGTGTGAGACCTGTCTGTTACCCTCACCTTGGTATAGCCTGCCTACCCAGATGGTTTTAGCAGGGTGTGGCTGTTGCACATGTTGCAGCTTCTTCGAGCCACAGGTGAGAGTTGGATGATAGGTAGATACCAAAGGTGGATGAGCAGCCCTGAAAAGGTCTTAGCAAATCCTCCCACCAGAGGTGCTGGTCTTCTGTGAACACCTCATACATAGACAACATATGTAGGGAGTGGTAAAACAGGGATTCCCATTTTTCAGTTGAAGAAACTGAGGGAAGCGGAAATTAAGTGACTTACCCAGGGTTACACAAGTGGTAAATATCTGAGACTGGATTTGAACCCAAGTCTGCTTGACTCTAGGACTAGTGCTCTATCTGATGTATGGTTAGCTGCCTCTGACATTACAGGCAAGTGGTCATCTGCCCTATGTTTGAAAGGCTCTATCAAGGGGAAATCCATGACCTTCTGAAGCAGCCCCTTCTTTATCACAGTTTTCTTAACATTGAGCCCAAATGATCACTGGAAAGTCCACTAATGGACCCATGAAGTCTCTTTGACTTTCTCATCCTGTACTTGTGAAGCTGATTTTTGAGTCCATTTGTAGAACTTTATATTGATTCTCATTCTGCTTCATTTTACTTAATTCAGTCCATCATTCTAGCCTCTTGAGATATCTTTGGATCCTGACTCTCTAATCCAGTGTGTTGACTCTTCCCAGTTTTGAGACATCTGTTAATCTGAAAAGTAACAACAAGAAAAAACCAAATTAAGTGAACTGGTCTCACCTGAGACCTTCTTTTACATTGACATCAATCTGTTGATGTCTTTGGGTCTGGTTCTTAATCTGCCTAATTCTATTCCTGGGACTCTAGGCTTTTCTAGGTGAACTTTTACCTTATTTTGCCCAGACACAGGCCACCACAACACTTTGTGGTCATTTCTAAACTATTTCATTGGTGAGTTCCTGCTAATTGGTAATCCTACATTGTAAGGAGACCTTAGTGGGAGTAAACATACCTAAATTTCTTCTCATACCTTCCCCGCCATTTAATATCTCTTGTTCTAGAAGCCACAATCAAGTCAATGCAGAAATTTCTGAAAAATAGGAGTCAATCAATTTACTTAGGAATCTATTGACTATGAATTCCCAGGCCAAAACACTCTTTTCTGTCTACTACTCCCTATATATGTTGTATGTGTATGAGGTGTTAAAGGAGGATCACCATATTTGGCATGAGGGCTTGACAAACCCTTTTCAGGGTGGCTCATCCACCTTTGCTGTCGTCTTGTCCCTTAGCTCTTTCTGTGACTCCAAGAAGCAGTAGTGTGTGCAACAGCCACAGCCTGTTAAAACCATCTAGCTAGGCAGGCTACACCAAGTTGAGGGTAACAGACAGGCCTCAAACCCATCGGTGAATTAGAGGGATGTCTACTTTAAGCATTTGAAGACTTTCAATGGGTGAATGAGAATATTTTTTTGGTCAAACAGCCAAGATGCCAAGGACATCCACTGCATCCTGGGTCACTGTCAGTTATCTTGAGTTTTTGTCTTGACACTGGACTTTGATGCCTCTGCAAGAGAGAATAAGGCTAATGACTTTATTCAAACTCTGCCTCACTTAAATCCAATTTATGAGCAAGTCAAGACATCACCAGTGATAGCATTGGTCCTTTTTGAAAATGAAGGAGGAGCAACATATCTGCAGCTCTTAGAATGGAAACTTCTTGAGAGCAATGACTGTCTTGCTGGCTTTCATTTCTACCCCAGTGTTTAGCATAGGAAACACTTGGTATGCAGTAAACAATTGCTAAGTTCTTTTACATTAATTCTTTAATTCACTTATTCTCATTTAATCTTCACTAACATTTCTTCATGTTGCTAAGTGGCACAGCAGATATCATGCTGGGCCTGGAGTCAGGAAGACCTCAGTTCAAATCCAGCCTCAGGCATTTACTAGCTATGTGACCCTGAGCAACTCATTTAAATTTGTTCATCCCAGCTTCCTCATCCGTAAGCTGGAGAAGGAAATGGCCAACCACTCCAGTACCTTTGCCAAGAAAACCCCAAATGAGGTCACAAAGAGTCAGATGTGATGGAAAAATGACCAAACAACAATTTCTCTACTCTCTCTACTACCATTTGTGAATCAGAATACTATATAGAACAAATTCCTCCATCTCAGTTAGAAGGACAGCATCAAAAATATTGCCAAATACTTTGATGAAATAGAGATATGCTGTGCCAATGGAATTTCTCTGATTTACTGGCCTGTAGTCCTGTCCAAAAAAAAAAAAAAGAAAGAAATTGAGATTAGTCTGACATGACCTGCTGTTGTTGAAGCCATGCTGGCTCTTGGTGATCACTTGGTGATCTTTGTGATAACAGCTTCCTTTTCTACATGGTCATAATCAATTAATCAAACAATAAGAATTTTTTAAGTGCTATTATTTTAATAAGACATTTATAATTTTCCTAGAATTACAAGTCAAGCTGCTAGCTTATAATTTGCATCTTATAATTTATATTTTATATCTATGTAATTTTTTATCTTTACATCTATATCATTTACATCTTCCTTTTTTATTGCAATAGCACCTGTCCCTTCCTACTTCTGGGGCAGATTCCTGTCTTCTATCAATGGTGTCAAATTAAAATAGAAACAGATCCCCATCTGCACACATTAATTTAGGAAACTACAAATTAATATTATCTATGTTGCATGGTATTTTTATTTATTTTGTTAAATACTTTGCAAATACAATTAAATCAATTTCCACCAGTTTGTAGTTCATCCAAGCTGGTCTACCTATCATTAAGAGCAGTTAGTTGCTTTCTTAAAGATCCCATCATTTATATTGTGTTTCAGCTCCATATTGATAATTTTTGATCTATCTCTCCTGCTACAAAAATGCTTTTCCTTTGTAGAATATACAGAATGCAAATAAGATTAAATTCTACCTTTTCTCTATTATACATTATTATTTTCCCCTCCATCCCAAGCAGTGATTTCATCAATCACTTCCCCTTGATACTCTTCTGGTTTCCAATATAACTGTTTTTTAAAAAGTCCCTTTTGTTTTCCTTAGCATATGCCATCAGGCTTGATGAATTCTGAAATTTGGTACCCCTGACCCTATTCTGACTTTAACTATGCTTCTCCCCTCCCATTTAGCCCTTGTCTCCATCTGTACATCCCCAGTAATTTCTTTAGACAGCTTCTTATCAGAATCATTTGGCCTATGTCTTCAGTATTTCATTCTTGTGAGTTTTTCTTCTGAACTGACTTCCCCTCTAGAATTTTAGTTGAGGGGTTCCCATCTATCTTTTCTCTGAATCCTTTAAACTCTATTCTCCCCAGATCTAGGATGCATGACAAACTATGACTGGCTTTTGTCTTTTTCTGGTTCATGAATTCAACTATGAAGTGCTCACTTCTCTCTTTGCCACCCCACCCCCAGCTTTTCAAAATATGATGGGTCTAGCATATGGAAATTCTCCAAATTCCATATTGTATTTTAAATTCCTCTCTGTTGGTATGGTTGACACAGGTCCAGTTCTCCTTGTTGCTTCCTCCACTTTCTGAAAGGTAAAATGACCAATAAGGTTACTAAAGAATGTATTAACTGCTATGTTTTTATTAGAGAAAACTCTAAAACAGATGGTTGAATAAGTGAAGGCTTCTTTTATTACAGTTGTAGTTATTACTTTGAATGGAATATTACATTTTGAGAAATTATGATTAAATAAAATAAATTTAATGCTTAAATATACTTCAACTTTTCATGAATCCATAGCTTTATCTTGGAGAGGGCAGACTCACTGCTAATTCCTTAGGAGAAGGTCTTCATGAATTTTTGTGTTAACCATGATAAATTTATGATCTAGAAACTAATATTCCAGGGATGAGCCTCTTAGCAACAATCTGGGCTGGTTTTGAGTATCTAGTTTGGTAGGATCATGTAAGTTTGTGTTTTGATGGCATAACCTTTGAGACCTCCAGGATCAGTTCCACAAAGTAATTAGATTTTCCTATAGAAGACTTTAGGAGAAGTGTAAGGAAAAATATTGACATTACATACATGGTATCTTTGGCATGAAAATCATTAGATTGACTCTTTGTTTATGAACAAAGTAACACATGAAAAAACTTTATTAAATCCTTACTGTGTGAGAAGCATTGTCATAAGCAGTAGGAATACATATACAAATGCAAGACCATCCTCACTCTTAAGGAATTTGCATTTTAATGAGGGGAAACAACTCATATTGGGAACTGATTTATCCCGGGAGGGGAGAATTTGGGTTTGATAAGTTCCAGGCATGGTGAGTGGAAATCATGGGGGCACTGATTAAAGTTGATTGGCATAAACCTTCTAGTAGCAATATCAGTAGTAACATCAGTTTAATTGTGTGTGTGTGTGTGTGTGTGTGTGTGTGTGTGTGTTCATCCTTCGTTGCCAAAGAAGACCATGTCGTCAGAGAAATGATGACATGACTTGCACTTGACTTTGTTTTGAGTGAGGGAGGGCTGTGCAGGTCACCAGCCTCACTTCTCCTCCAGAGCCATCTGAATCCAGTGACCAGATATGCATCAGAATGACTGGAGATGACCCAGGATGAGGCAATTGGGGTTAAGTGACTTGCCCAAGGTCACACAGCTAGTGAGTGTCAAGTGTCTGAGGTGAGATCTGAACTCAGGTCCTCCTGACTCCTGCACTGGTTCTCTATCCGCTGCACCACCTAGTTCTCCAAACAGTTCAATTGTAGTTCACAGGGGAAAGGGTAGAAACTGTGTATGTGGGTATATGCAGAATGTGGGGCACCTAGGTGGCATAGTAGATTTACTCTTTGTGTGACTCTGGGCAAGTCACTTAACCCCATTTGCCTCAGTTTCTTAATATATAAAATGAGGTGGAATAAGAAATGGCAAACCACCCTAATATCTTTACCAAGAAAACCTCAAATGGGGTCATGGAGAGCTGGACACAACTGAAATGACTGAACAACAACCTAGAAATATGTGGAAGGTGTTATAGCTAGAGTATAATGTGAGGTACAGCTAGGACTTGCCAGATATTCTGGGTCATCTAGCCATTGGACCTTGGCTTTCAAATTGTTCTTTGGTAGTTCTAACTAAGTCAGCCTTGGGCACAACTGTGAAGTACTTGGAATTCAAAGCTTAGCTCATTTAGCATCTCTCTGATGAGACCTTCCCTGATCTCTCCAGCTGGTGCTAGTGCTTCTTTTGTATTTATATGTAAAATAAAACACATTTACTTTGTACACACTTACATGTGTACCTGTTGTCTTCCCTAATAGGATGCAAGTTTCTCAAAATCAGGAACTACCTTCCTTTTGTATTGCTATCACAACACCTAGTACAGTGCCTGGCACATAGGAGGAACTTAATAAATAAATGCACTGATTGATCCTACCATTCAGTCTCCCTTTTCTGCTATCTTTACCTCTCTGTGGGGCTCTCTCCCCAACCCTAACACCAATTGTTCTCATATTCTTTTTTCCTTTTTCAATATAGTTAAACAGATCAATTCAGCAAGGATATATTAAGTATATAGGACGTATCAGAACTCCTTCTTGGTACTGGAAGCACAAAAGGAAAAGTTCCTTATCCTCAGGAAAATACAGTTTGTTAGGACATGGCAGGGAATAAGGATATGATATGTGACAGATAAGTGCAATTCAAGGTAAAATGGTATGAGGTAGAAGAAATCTCATCAAAGTGCTCATCTGATCCATTATTCACTGTATTGTTCATTCTTCATTTTTGATAAGCACCAGTGACATTACAGGATGGTGCGTTGACTTGCTCATGAATTAGATTTAAGTGAGGCAGAGCTGCACAAAATCATCAGCCTTTCTCTTCCAGAATCATTAAAGTTCAGTGGCAAGACAAAAGTCAAGATGACTGGCAATGACTCAGGATGCAGTGGGTGACCTTGGCATCTTGGATGTCTGACCAAGCTGTAAGCACTCCACAGTGCTTCAGCCACCTTCATGACTATTAGAACAAATTGTTCTCATCCACTCATTCCACTAGTAGAAGTCTTCATATATTTGGGATAGACATCCCTCTGACTCACTGATGGGTTTGAGACCTATCTGTTAACCTGGTTTAAACTACCGATCTAGAAGATTTTACCAGGGTGTGACTATTGCACATGCTATATAGGTTCTTGGAGCCCCAGGTGTGAAATGGGTGACAAATAGACACTAAAGGTGGATGAGCAGTCTTGAAAAGGGCCCAGAAAGCCCTCACACCAGAAGTGCTAGTCTTCCCTGAACCCCTCATTCACTCCACAAGAAAGTACAAAATGACTAAAAAGTCTTGATCTTCTAATAGTCATTGAATTTCTATGAAAGTCTTAAATGGTAGGGATGAATCATTAATCGAGGGACTTCAGGCTTCATTCAGAAGGTGAGGAAGGGGAGATTCTTTTTCAAGTCTTGAAACCTTTCCAGTATTCCTGAAATCAAATCCTAGAGGCTTATTTTATGTGTTTGGAACTCAAGGCATTCTGGATCATTCAGACCATCATTTCAAGGAAAGAGATTGAATTGGCTTAGAAGATGAAGAAGATACTTGATGTAAAATGAGCCTGTTCCTTCTAGAGACCAGAAAGTAAATGGACTCCTTTTTTTTTCAAAGTGGTAATTCTGTTGTGCCTAAGGTACCACTTAAGAAGTAATTTGCTAAATGGCTTAAAAAAAATAAAGTAACACAATCTCAAAATATATACTGAGTACAGAGATAAATTGATGCTTGTCAAATGACCTTGAGAAATTATAGTTATCTCTTGAGATGGACCAGTTAAAGGTTCAAGAAATAATAACTCAAATTTATATAACACTTTAGGTTTTGGCAAATGCCGTCTTCACCATAACCCTGTAGAGGTAGATAGTGCAAAGATTGTTATCCACATATCACAGATGATCAAAATGAGTCTCAAAGGCTAAGCCAGTTGCCCTAGGCCACACAACTAGTCAGTATCAGAGCTCATTTGAACTCAAATTATCTGACTCCCAGTTTATTGTTCTTTTCACTGTACTGTGCACTTGGTCTCTAGAATGTGTGTGCATATATATATGTGTGTATATATACATATATATACACATACACATACATACTACATATATATATTATATATATCTATGGAGAGAGAGAGACAGACAGACAGACAGACAGAGAGACAGAGGGAATATATATTTACAGTTGATAAGGATTTATTGTCCAAAATTAAGGATGACATAATTCAGTTATATTGGATGTGTCCAGCCACTTTCAGAATATTGTTCAGATTTCAGATTTTTTTATTTTACAAACTGAAGCAGATCCAAAGGATGATGTGAAGAATGGTGAGAGTCCTAGAGGTTCTGACATATGGGGACTGTGTGGCATAATGAGATTTTTAGCTGAGAGATGGAAAGACTTAAATGAGCAGCTACCATGAAATATTTGATGAGTTGTCACATGGAAGAGGCATTTTATTGTTATATTTGGCATCAGAACAGAAAATGAGGCATGCTGAGTAGAGAAAAAAATCTTTCTAACAACTATGGGTTTCCAAAAATGGAATTGGGGGGTATTTGACTCTTGCAATCTCACTTCAAAGAGTTTTCTGTATACTGTAGAGATAGAAAAAATGTTACATGAAAAGAATTATAAAATAAGCAGGTGTTTATTTGCCTGTAAGACAGAAAAGTGCTCTAGGGACCTCAGGGAAAAGAGAAACCAGGAAAGGATTGTATAATTGAAAGGAGATTTTTGTGGGCTATGTGCATTTTGAGATGAACCTAGAAGAAGGAGTGTGCTTTTGATAAGTAGAAGACGAAGAAGAAATATTCTGGGTGGAAATACGCTGCCATGTAGAGTCTTTAGTGGCCATGGCCATTCAGGAAATCAAATGAATTACAAAATCGCTCTGTTTAAAATCCTTTAATGGTACAATGACAGTGTCTCAGAGTAGTAGAAAAAAAGGTCAAAATGTGATGAGTACCAGTGAGTTTTTAGACCACCTCTTAAGTATTTTTGGCATTTTAAATGTAAGATTCTTGTTCAACCAGCCAGCCAATCAATAAGCATTTATTAGGGGCCATTTCGTTAATACATATCCTCAAATTTTTCATGAATAGAAGTCAAACTACTGGTTTGTAATTTGCAGACTAAACTCTCTTCCTTTTTGGGGACATTCAGATATTTGTCCTTTATTTCTGAGAACATGGAACCAGCATCTTATCAGGATTCCCAGACATACTGTTGACTTCTCTCTCAGTTCACTCTCCTCATGGACTCACCTGCACCTATGTAGAAACTCCACTTTCTCAAGGTCGAACATCTTTTTCCTCAAAGAATCTGGCTCCCTGCTTTTTAAGAAGTACCTAGCTCAAATTACATATAATGCAACTTCCTCCTTTAAAAAAATTTTTTTTCCACATTCCAACGTCCTGGCAGTGGTCAAATCTCTCCTCATTCTCTACCTCAGATTCATTTTCCCCAAAAAAGCCTTACTTCTTTTTCCTTTAAGAACTCTCTATTGTCTCTAATAACCTGGAATATGAAAAGGTCCTTTATCTTCTACTACAGGAAGGAGATCAAGCAACAGTTAGAGCACAGAGAGCAGTTACTGAGCTGTGGGGGGGAAATCTAAACTACACGTTCACTGGAAATCACTAAAATAACTTCCCTACTCTTTTAAAATGATTTCTCTACTCTTTTACTCAAACATCTAATAAAACATTATTTGTACATGAAATCATAGATATCTATTAATATAGTTTGATTTTCTTTTTAATGATATGATACATTCATATTTAATGAGTTCATATAAGATTGCATACCATCTTGGGGAGGGAGGGGAGAGGAAGGGGGAGAAAATTAAAACTTATGGAAGTGAATGTTGAAAATGGAAAACAAATAAATAGTTAAATTTGGAAAAGAAACCCCAATATAATACATTCAGCAGGGCCCCAATGAGTGCTTTAATCAATCCTGATTCCAGAAGATTGAGAATAGAACTTTCAAAACTATTCTGCTTATCTATACTTCCTTTGGTTTTCCTTCTGTTCACTTGAGTATATTTAAAAAAAGTTTCCATGACTTGCCTTTCTTTTTCTTCCTTTTGGACAACCTTATAGTTAGTTTCCCTCTCCACTACTTTTCAAGTTGAAAAAACCAAAACCAAAACCAAAACAAAACCCTTCAAACAAGTGCAGTCAGTTAAATTCCCATATTGACAGTACCTAAAAATGTATATCTCATTCTGTACCTTGTTTCCATCACTTTTCTGTTAGGAAGAGATTGGCATGCTTCATCATCAGTTTTCTGGAATCATGATTGGTCATAACATTCATAAAAATCCCTAAATCTTTGCATTCAAAGCGAGAACATGCAATGTGTTCTTGGGATCCTGTTTACTTCACTATGAATCAATTCATACAATTCTTCCATGTTTCTTTAAAACTATCCCTTGCATGATTTCTCATGATACAATATTGGATTAAATTCCCATGCATATTTTTATATTTGTTTTATTTTTAAGTTCTTGAGGTTGAGTGTATCTCAACCCTAAGCATTGGATGAAAATTTTATAGTCAAATATCATGTCTTAACTCCCACTCAACTTCCTTTCCTTAGGTTCAACATCCTCAACAGACACACCTAGCTCTTCTTCAGCCTTACATGAAACTCTCATATGTTTCACCAACTTGCCCCACCTATCAACCTCTATCTGTTTGGTATACCTTCTAATTTTGTGCTTATCTTTTCTAACCTACCTTGATTTGTCTTGCCAGCTTAGCTTGTCTTTTTCTTAGTGAGTCTCTTAAAGTCCTCCATCCTTTTATATCCTCTTATATCATTCTTTGACATCCTTGATCTTGCTCCACTTTCTATCTGTAAGGGTTTGCAGATTGTTATCCTTCAAATTTTCCTCAATTTTCCCAAATGTCTTCTCTGATTAAGCTCACCTATCAAAGCTCTCCAAGTCACCTCAGTGAATTGCTTATCCTTTTTATTCAACTGAAGTCTTTTTCCTCTCTTTACTCCAACAAAAAAACATAAAAGTCGTACACTAGCCTTTTATTTTAATTTTTGTATACCTCTATATTTTAATGGTGTTTCTTGTATGTAGCAAATTTTCTCTTTTCTAACCTATTCTGGTTTCTATGTCTATTTTATGGGTAACTTTATCCCATTAATATTGAATCAATATAATTGCTGAAGGTGTTTCTCCCTCAAATCTAATTCTATTTTTCATTCAAAAATTGTATTGTATCCCTGCAATTTTACTCAAGCCCATACTCTGATACCTAGATTCTACTTTTACTATTAGAATCCTTTTATATACTTCCATAATTTTGGCAAGAATTTGATCCATAAAGTTCTGGTTCTTTCCACTCTTCCACTCCTTTTAAAAAATAACTTTAATCCATTACAACTTGATTTGAAGATATACTAAGACCTGCATCTTCCTCCCTTTCTCCTTTTGCTCCTTTATATCTTTAGAATCCTGCCATCTGAATACACTTCATAGAATTTGTCTATCTCTATTTTCTCTTTGTTCCATCAAGAACCAACCTTAAGACAAAGAAGAATTGAGGGTAATTGTAGTCCTCCCTCGAAGTGGTGTAGGAGGAGACACTTAATCTGAGTCTTGAGGAAAGGTAGGGATGCTATTAGGCAGAGGTGAGGAGGCAATTCTTTTCAGGCATAGCAGGAATAGCTTATGAAAAAAGCATAAAATGGGAGATTAAATATTGTGCATAAGCAATAGCTAGTACTCCTATTTGGCTAAAACGGAGCTCATGAAAGGGAGTAGTATGCAATCAGTCTATGAAGGTGGGCTACATCTCTCTTTAAATCCCTTTCATCACCTCACATTTGTATTTGATCCTGGAACAGGCATTCTTAGCCTTTTTTTGTGTCATGGACCTCTTTGGCGTTCTGGTGAAGTTTATGAAATTCTTTTCAGGATAATTTTTTAACGTGTAAATAAAATTCATAGGACTCTAAAGAAAATGAAAGATTAGTGAAAATAAAGATGTATTTTCTTCTCATCTAAGTTCACAGTGCCCTGAAATCCATTCATAGATGAGGATCCATGCATCCCAAGTTAAGAATCCTTGTCCTAGAGGCAATGAGAAGTAGCAATTTCTTGAGTGTATATGAAATCTGTTTAAAGATGTACTTTAGACATATTAATTTGGCAGATGTGTAGTGGTTGGATTAGCAAGATATGAACATAAAGTTGCATTTATAGGACCAAAAAGAGTTGAATCACTGCATCCTCACATGAATTTACACACAAAGTTGATTTCTCACATTTTTCAAAATAGAAAAATTATTTTTTGTCATAATATCCTGCCCATAAGTTGTACTTACTAAATATTCATGGAAAGGAATGGAATGGAATTTCCCTACCCTGGATGAATGTGTATACAACAGCAGTTTTAAGAATCCCCAAATGATGTTAAATTTAGAATTATGGAGGCAAAAATTCTTAAGCAAGCTTGATGCTAAATACTGATGTCATTTCAGATCTGGGTTAGGTATAGCCCATGTAAGAGAATGGCCATAGAGACTCACAGTGCTAAAGAGAATAGGAGTCCAATTCTTATAGATTGTGATAAAGTCATTTATCATCCCAACATTATTATTCCTTTCATCATGAAAAAAAGGATCATTTGTTGTTGATTCAAGAGTTTCCTTTCCTACTGTATGCTCTGTATCTGGGACACTGTTTTTACTAGTTTGGCTTCCTATGGCATTTGTGTCTGGATCTACTGCTTTCATGTTCAAGCTAGATTAGAATTCTTTTAACATCAGTAGAAAGAAGAAAGGGAGAAAAATTCCCATAGATAGCACTTGCTTCCTCAGCTCTATTTGAACAATGTTGTTATCTTGCTGCCAAACCTTCATAATTGGTTCTGGTTGGAGAAACATAGCATAATGATAATAAGAGATAATAATTCCATTATTAGTTGAAATGACTATGTAGGCATTCCTTCTCACCATAAGTTAAAGTTACTATCATCTATATTGCCAGGACAGAAAATAGCTTTCCGTAATCCGCTTATGTGAAAGAAAGTGTGTGTGAGCTTAGGCAAAAGTGACATCAGCTACAATTATTCTTCACTACTCATTGATATAGTCATAGTGTTTAGAACTAGAAGAGACCTTAGAAATCATCTAGTCCAAGGCTATTTAACCATTTTTTATGCCATGGACCCCTTTGACAGTACAGGAAGATTTATGAACCTCTTCTCAGAATAGTTTTTTTAATTATATGCAATAAAATATATGTTTACAAAGGAAATAATATTGCATATAAATCATTACTTTCTAAAATTTTAAAATTAAACCCTGGTTTTAAAAAAGTGCAACCTGATCCAACTCTTCATCTTAAAAATGAGGAAACTAAGACCCAGATCTATGACTTGGTCAAGGTCACAGATTTTAAGAACTTTTAGTTGTTTTAAAGACATGGTACCAATTCATGTATGTAGATCAGAGAGGCACATGGAGCAATAGAGAGAGAAGAGGATCCAGAACACGTAGGTATGAGTTGTGCTTTTAGGATATATTAACTGTTTGAATGGAGGTAAGTTATCTAACCCAGTTCTATGAGTTTCGGTTCCCCCATTTATAAAATAGGGATAGTAATACGTAAATCACAGGATTATTGTAAGAAAAAAACTCAGCTTGTTATCTGTAAAGTACAATACAAATATAACCTATTATTATTTCCTACTGAAACAATAGGAGTGAAGAGTGCTAGGTCCAGCCCATGTGTTGGACTTTGACCAAGTAACTTAGTCTCTCTGCTCTTTAGTTATGTCAATTTATAGAATCCTAGAGTTGAGGGAACCTAAAAAAGATCATATTGTCTCACATATATGTGGTCCTTTTTATAATATCCTTGACAAAGAACCACCTCAGCTTGAAGACCATCAATGAGGGGAACCTATTGCTTCCCAGGTATCGATTTCACTTTGGGATAGCTCTAATTTGAGGAAGTTTTTTTCTTATACTGGGTCAAAATATTCTTATCTGACTCTTGGATCCATTGCTTTTAGTTTTAACCACAGGAGACATGCAAAATAAATCTAATGGGTCTTTCCTTCAGGCTAAATATCCCTGATCCTTCCATTTCTCCTTGTATAATACGATATTGAGCCCTTTGACCATTCTTGCTCTTCCTTACAAGCTCTACAGGTTATTAGGTGGTTATGAACTGGAATGCTCCAATTTGCACACATTACTAAAGATGTAGTGCAAGAAGCATGAGTACAATGAGATTATCACATCCCTAACCAGGTCATTCTGCCTCTTAATGGATAACAAGAGAGTTAGGTTTTGTGACTGGCATGGCTATTAGTCTTATCTTCCCAACAGGATTATAATAAGCCTCTTGAGAACAAGAAACTTGTACTTCTTTTCTATTCCTCTTTAATGCCAGCCACAATTTTGGATGTATTCAGGGTTCAAAGAATATTTCTTGGTTGATTGATTCCCAGAAATTGTTATACAAGCTTCATTTGTTTGCTTTATTAGATCAATAATGACTATTTCCATTCTTGGGAATATTTTTGCTCTATTATGCCTTGATAAAAAATGACCATAACATGTCACTTTCTCACATCACCTCCCACCCTTGCTGCCAGTTCTCACCCTCCACCTTGTCCACTGTTCAATTTATTTTTTGTAACAACTTCCAAAGATATTGGGTACAATGAGCAAATTGATGTAATTTATAGGAAGCACCTGTTCGTTGTAGAAAGAGCACTGGAATTGTAGCCAGGAGCCCTGAATTAGAGATCCAACACTGACAGTATCTCTGTGACCCTTGAAAGAAATGATATTCCTTTCTAATATTAATACTCAATTATTAAATGAGGACCAGATTTTTTTTCACAAGCATATAGCTTGTTCCATCCCTGAAGGACATTGTTGATGAATAAGGTTACCCAAATCCTCTTGGAACATGCCTTTCCATCCTGAGTTGGAGACATCACCCAACTAGAGAACTTTACAAATTTAATCTAAGGTGAATTTCAGCCTACTGTGTTTTACTCTGGAGGATTTGGGGTGAGGGGGTAGGGGTGGGATAGGTCTTTTTGTCTAGATTGTCCTAGGTGGAGTGATATGGGTATAGATAAGCCTCTTTGATCAAGACTGAGTCATCAGAGTCACATCCCCCATCCCCTCATTACAATAGATCCACCTCTCTTTATAATATTCATTATTTTCATTACTTGTTAACCAATCAGAATCGATTGCCATCTTCAGGAACACCCACTCTTCCAAGGGCATATGAGTGATGAGTGGATTCCATGAAGGGGTCTTTGGCATTAGAGAGTGTCACTGACCTCTTTTATTAATTATTACTAGCATGATTAATTACCCAGAAACTTGAACATTTTATAGGTCACACCCTAGAGAGATCACTTGGCCTTTTTGAGCATTGGCTTCTTCACCAGTTAAATTAGGCATTGGACCAAATAATTTGTAATGTACCTTCTAAGTAAAAATCATATATTCCTATCACCTCTTAAGATTTTCTTTTTGTCTTTTTATTATGAGCTTGCTAAATATCAACAAAGATGGACTTTTTAATATACAAAGAATGGAGTTGTCTATGAGTATGTTATTTTCTATTATACATTTTTTAAAAGTGTATAAAAATTTAACATGATAGTAACACAACTTCCCTGTCGTGTCCCCTTTTAATTTTTCTTTCTATGTGTGTGTAAGGTCACGTTGGGGGGCGTAACTGAGAGTGTGTCTCCTTGGCATGCTCCTTTTCCAAGTCATCACATTTGTGGAGAAATTCTATTGCCCTTCCTTTGAGGCATCACCAGCAACATCCTAACTTCCTACTGTTGGCTTTCTTTTTTCAGGAAGCTAATTGAATGGATTAATGAATTCTCCATTCTAAATTAAATCGCTGATGAAGAATAGGTCATGGACCATGCTCATTAAGTTCTGAAAAAAATGATCCACAAACTGCTGACAAAGAGTCAGTTGATGAAGGACAAGGTGAAGGAGAGGGATAAAAATGCTTATCAGCTGGAGAGGAAAGTACTTTGGAGACTGGGGACAGGGTGCTCACTCCCATGCAGGAGCAATAAAATGCTCACTGATGAGAATCTGACACACAGTTCATTTGCTTGGGACTCTCTTGAAGCCAGCTGGATCTGGGGAGAAGTAGAATGTAATACTAGACTCCTAATCTGACAATGATAAGACAGTGACAAGGGTGATTTGTGATAGGTGAGGACAAGAGTACCTGGACAAGGACATCCCGGTGTTTTGCTGAAAAGAAGAAAATAACCACATTTCAGATTATAAGGTGCTCTTTGAATAAGGCTTACTTTTTTAGTTAGCTTATCATGCAGTTTTTTTCCAATGGCAATAATGATAATTAAAAAAAGTATAACATGCCTCTTCTGCCAGTAACTGACATTTATAGAGCACTATGTGTCTAGCAAGATGCTCTATCCTGCTTGTTCAACATCTCTGAGAAGTTAAGTTTTATTATTTCCATCTTGCAGATCAAGAAACTGAGGCTTAGAGAATTTGAAGGACTTGCCCATGGTCATATCATTAATAAATGATAGAAGCAGGATATGAACTTAGATCTTCCTGACTTATTGGTAGCACAAGCCTGGATTATCTTTTTTCTCCTCTTTCCATCCTGGAAATTCTCATTCTTCTCAAGACTCAGCTCAGAGATCTTTTTTAATTCTCTTGATAGACCTATTCCCTCTGATGTCACTTTATATTTTGTATCTCTCTTATTTATTCCCTTATATGCACCATCATATTGCCCTAGGGCTTGGAGAATGTAGGCTCATTTAGGGCAGGGACCATCTCATGTTTATCTTAGATCTGCAGTGCTGGGCACAATGCCTGGCAAAGAGTAGGCCATAAATGGTTGTTGAATTTAATTGAATTGACATTAAATCCTGTCTAAACATGGTCATGTTGTGAAATGACACTAAATAGCATTCAAGGCTAAATTACATCAATTCCCTGTAATTGACTTTTTTTCAGTGCAGTTCTTTTGAGGCAGAAAGGATGATCTTTCAAGTCATTTCCAAGCAGACTTTATGAAGTTGTGCAGCTGTTTATTAACAGAAGTTGGAGTTGTGGCTAAGCATTCTTATTTCCAGTTCAGTGCTCTTTCTTATGTAAATTCTCTGATCCTGTGACCTAAGTTTGAATATACTCACCAACACTTTTGAGCCTTTTAACCAAAGATCTTCCTCTGTAAAATGGAGATAGTTATTTCATTACATAACTCATACACATGTGAAGAAGGTGATTTTAAACTTTATTAGTGATGTATTGGTATTTTCCTTCTATTTTACAATGAGTACAATTTTCATAAATTAAGTTAAAAATGAGAAATTTTATACATCATAGCTGTTAAATAGTTCTGGTGTCAGGGACATTCTTTATCTGCTCCAATTCTCAAAAATATTGAGAATAAGAAGGGAATTTTAGAAAAGCTCACAGAGTCCAAGGACTAACGCTTTGATTTCCATTTGATGTTGAGGTGAAGAAAAATAATATATTTATACCTCTGTCCCAAGAGATGTCTGGTCATTGTTCCATCTGGAAGCAGTATTCCATTAGTTGACCTTGATTGTCTCTACTTCCTCATCACTCAGTTGAATTTCTGGCAGCTGGAACAAAATAACTGAGCTTTTGCTTACCATAGTGAGGACCATGTCCTTGCTTCCCATTCCCTGAAGAGACCTTGGAAGGACTTCTAAAAATGGAGAGGCACATAGTGTTCTCATTCCTAAAGCACCAAAGAGTTTGCAATATCCCCTACATGACCTCATTGCATTTCAATGTATTAACTTCATCCTCTGCAGACCCTACTGCATGACAAATAGTCAAGGACTTCATGGATAATTCAAGTATCAGAAGCTTTTCAGCTCCAGTGAAACAAGGAAAGCTTAGGGAGGAAGGGAAATAGATTGTGAAATGCAGCTTTAGTCTTTCCTCAAATCATATAGTATTCTAAAACTTGTATATTCTTTAGTCCCACCTTTTCACTTGAGAGATGAAAAAGCTAAGACCCAGAGAGAGGGGGTACCTCAGGCTTTCCTGCATCCACTGAGCCTGTCCTCAATTCATGGAAAGCAGTTCCTTTTTCAAAAGGAAGGGTAGGGAGGCCAGGATCCTCACAGAAATTCATTTCAATCAGCATTTTAAAAGCATCAAATGTCAGACACTCTGGGAATGTGCAGGCAAAAATGAAGGCAGTGCTTGACCTCACAGAGTTTGAGTATACCAAGGGAACAATGATCCTAGATGAAGTTTGTAAAAAGAGAGAAAACCATGCAATTCATCTACAGTCATAGGATCAGAGATGTAGAGATGGGAGGAACACCAAAGATCAAGTTCAACTCCCTCATTTTACAGATGAGCAAACCGAGGTCCAGAGAAGTAAAAGTAACTTTCCCAAGGTCACATAGGGAATATAAAGTAGTAGAATCTGACTCCATACTTCAACATCCAATTGTAAACATCCAGTTGTAAACATCCAATTTATAATTTTTTTTGTCATTCTCTTCATTTTCATAAGAATTCTAATGTTGGATTCTTTTTCCTTTGGCAGCTTGGAAACTGAGAAATGGATGTCTTGAAATCATGCTTACTTATGGACTGAAGATGTCTAATTATGATCATACTTACACACCTTAAATGAAATGACCCCCAGCCCAGATAGGCCATCAGCCTATAATGATGGTTGAGAAGGATTGCCAGATAGTCATTTGGTTATTGATTAGAGAGCTGTCAGAAGTGAATATGTTAGCCGCCTCAAGATCTGGTTTGCTTCTGAATATAGACATAGTCTTAGGATAGATGGAGACTCTAAGTTGTTATTCAATATATTTCTCCTTGACTTTTGCCCTAATCATTGATTTCTGTGTATCAATTGGAGAGGAGTGCTGATTCTTGCCTCAATGGCCTTGTAAGGCCACAGAGTGAAAAGTGTGTTTGACTATAGCAATTTATTGAACTATAACCTCCTTTATTATGTTTTAAGTTAGTCCCATTTTCTTTCTCCCACAATACCTGGCAAAATGCTTAGCATATAATAGGTGCTCAGTAGGTTTTTATAGAAATGAATTGTAGATAATTAGATAGTAAGCAACAAGGAATTGTATTCAAAGCAGGTAGCAAAAAATGAAATGAATATTACTATTATATAATGATTGTTAATGATTTTATTATGATAATAATTATGGTGTAGCAGAAAGAGCATCAAAAGATGGCAGAAGCTGCAAGATATAGTCCCTGCTCTGAACTAACTAGGTATCTCACTATGGAAAAGTTACAAGTTTTTCATATGAGTTACCACATCTGTGAAAGGATACACTTCACAAGATTTATATTTTGTTTGTTTTAAACATAAAATGGGTTGGTCAGGATAGACCCTAATCAACTTGCTAAGTTAGATGTTTGGATCTTTGTTTGGAGGCCTCTGAGAGACACCTTGACCAGAAGAACATGGATGTAGCCTATGGTAGTTTGTTTAGAGGATACAGAAGACTCCTATAACTTGGGCACATTGACTGAATTACTGGGATTCAGAAAGACATTCTTGTTGAATGAACTGCCCCTCTCTTTGGTCTATAAAAGCAAACTAACAGACTGCCTTGGACTGTTTTAAAATTTCTATTCCCTACTTTTATTATCTAAAGGTATCTAGATAGTGCAGTGGCTAGAGCCTTGGACATAGAATTAGGAAGACTTGAGTTCAAATCTAGCTTCAGATATTTATTAGCTGTAGAACCCTGAGGAAGTCACCTAACCTCTGGTTGCCTCAGTTTCCTTAACTGCAAAATATGTATAACAACAGCATCTTCAGGGTTATTGTGAAGATCAAATGCAATGATATTTGGAAAGTGCTTAGTACTGTACCTAACACATAGTAGGTGCTATGTAAATGCTCATTCTCATCCATTCCTCTCCCTTTCCTTGGCACAAGACTGACCAATTTGCCAAATGGCAGGCTTGGATTTAATGGAAGGAATGACTGTGCTTATCAATGCAGTTTCTTCCTACCAGAACTAGTAGTGGCTACCTTAGGGCAAAAGCCTATGGGAACTGCATATGAGTGTCCATTTGGTTTGAGAGAAAAAAGTCTAAGGATAGGAAAATGCTTTGTAAATCCAAAAACATATTGTAAGCATGAATTATTATCACTTGCCATTTGTTAAGAAAATGGTCATATAAGTACTCTTGGGATCTGAAATTGATTACACCTATTAAATTTAACCACTTTGGAGTCATATTAGATGGCAGAGTAGCCTAGTAGATAGGGTACAGGTCTTAACTAAGTCAGGAAGGCAGTAAAAGTCCTGTCTCTATATATTACCTCTGTGATCATGGGCAAGTTACTTAAACTGTCTGTGTCTCAGGAAGCTCCCTAACACTTGAAGTTATAGATGGGTTATAATTCTGCATCAGTGGAATTTCCATGTGGGGAATTTCTTATCCTAATGAAATCACAAATTGCAAGTTCTAATCATCTATCTATCTATCTATCTATCCATCTATCTATCTATCTATCTATCTATCTATCTATCTATCTATCTATCATTTATCTACACACATACATATATATATATATATATATATATATACACACACATCCATATAATTTTAGAGCTCTAAAGATCATTAAAATAATTTTCTTCAAGTCTTTTTATTTTATAGCTGAGGCTTGGACACTGGTCATGGTCACATATATAGTATATTGATGGCAGAGTCAAGTGTAGAGGAAAGGTCTTCTGATGTCAGTTTGTTTCAACGGAAAATTTTACGTGCTTTACAGTAGTCATGTATTAGGCATGGGGTACAACTGGCGTTCAAATAACTTAAAATCTAAAGGGGGTAGAGAAATGAAACGTGATCAAGTATAGGAATGATACAAAGTCAAATGCCTTTCCTACTTGGCCCCAGTCTGACTTCCCAGTCTCATTCTGTACTATTCCCCTTCCTGAACTATAGGCTCCAGTCAAACTTCTGTTTTGTACGTGCAGCATTCCATCTTCAATGTTTGTACCTTTATACTGGCTTTCTCCAGTAGCTGAAATGCACTCCCTCCTCAATGCTTCTAAATGCAACTCAATAACCAGGTCCTACCTTGAAACCTTTCTTGACTCCCATAACTTCTACTGCACCCCCAAATATCCTCTCTTTATTATCTTTGTATTTATTTTATCTGTTTATATGGATTTACTGTTTTTATATTAGAATGCAATCTCCTTGAATATTTTTTTTTCAGTCTTTGCATTTGTGTACTTAGAGATTACAGTGTTTGGCACTTAATAAGTGCTTATTTATTGATTTATTGATATTAAACTACTTGACTTCCCTGAGCATCAGTCTCCTCATCTGTTAAATGGGGATAATAATGCTCTCATTACTCATCTCACAGAGCTAGTGTAAGGAAAGCAGTTTATAAGCTCTAGGCTCTATATAGTGTGTCCCGGCAGCTTTAAGATTTAATACCTTCCCCAATATTAAACTTTTTTCCCAGCTATTATTGCTCAGTCATTCAGTCAAGTCTGACTCTTTGTGACCCTGTGGACCATAGCATACCAATATGATCCATGGGATTTTCTTGTCAAAGATACTGGAGTGGTTTGCTATTTCCTTCTCCAGCAGATTAATAAGGCAAACTGATGGTTAAGTGACATCTAAGCAATAAGCTAGTAAGTGAGGTCAGATTTGAATTCAGGTCTTCCTGACTCCAAGCCAAGTACTCTATCCACTGAGCTACCCACCTGCTTCCCTAATATTAAGGCTTAATACCTTCCCTAGTTTAATACCTTCCTAGTCCTAGACTTTTGAAACAGCCTATATAAATATTGGTCATTATTATAATTTTTCACTTCTTACATGTTCAAAGACTATTCCTTTGAAATTGCATTTGTTCTAGGAAATAGAAGCTTGGCAAGTCTAGTGAAATAAAAAACAAAACAGACTTTAATTTAATGTAGAATAATTCATGTTCATCATTAAACACTCTAGTTTCTAGGGACTTTTTGGAAAGTAGCTTACTGCATACATACATACACTGGAAATTTTACTTTTCTTTAATAATTTGATGAGGTTGCATTACAAAAATTTTAATTATTTTCAGTAAGTGTTTACTGCCCACCTACTATGTACCAGAGCCTGTGCCATGTGACATAAAGGATTCAAAGAAGTATTAGATATTAACCCTGCTCCTGGGGAGGTTATGACCTAAGTGGTCAGATTGAGTGTGCTTTCAGGAAGTAGATAACTTTAGGGGGACATTCTTTCTGGAATCTTCCCTGATCCTCACAGTTGCTAATGAACTTTCCATACTCTTATGGTCTACTTCTCTGATGTACTTAGATATTATTATCTGTCAGTTATCTGTGTGTATGCTCCCACTAGAGTATGTTTTATGAGATGAAGGGATCATGTTACCTACACTTTTTTATTTCTCTCTCTATCATGATATTCTGCACATGATGGGTTTTTAAAAATTGAATTGGTCTGCCAGTATATGATTCAGTACTGAAGTAAATAAGCTTTCACAAAATATGGATAAAACAATAAATCCTTCAGATAAGGAAGACTAATGTGGACTTGAGGGGTTCAGGAAGGTTCCAAACAGGAGTTTTACGATTTGAGCAGGACCATTTCAAATATGGAGGATTTAGGTATGCAGAGAAATGGCAAGCAAAGTATTAAAAAAGGATATATATGTAATTTATATATAGAAATATGCAATATAAATATATTATATACAAATACATATATAATATAAAGTATTAAAAAGTATATATATATATATGTATATATAGGAAAGAGCAAAACAGAAAAGTAAGAACGAGCAGGGTTGAGAACGAATTTGTTTTTGAGGAAAAAAGCCTGGACAGCCTGTTCTAAGCAAGAGTACAACCAAAGACTGATCAGTAGAATGGGGAGGGTCCTGAAAAATTTGAGATCTAGCCTGAGGATTGTGGGGAGTCTTTGGATGTTTTTCAAAAGGGGAATGAAGTAATGATGAAATGGCTGATACTTTGAGGTCAGATTAAAGCAAGAATATATAGCATCATAATCTTTTATTTTATATATATATGTGTGTGTATGTGTGTGTGTGTGTATGTGTGTGTACATATATACAATACAATTCTAATCTTATCTTGTCTATCTTATATTATATGTCTGAGGAATGGAAGGCACTCTGGAAATATTCTAGTGTGAGGATTACAGAGGGATAAAATTAATCCTAGATCAGAATTAAGTAGCAGTGCTGGAACGCAAACCCCAATCCTCTAACCTCAAACAGACTTTTTCACTGTATAACATTATCTTAACTGGAGTCAAGGTGACCAAGTAGAAAGCCATCACATTATTTTAACTTTTAAAATTTAGGTATTTTAGGTGACAAGCCATATTTGTGACTCTAAGAAAGTAGATATTTTTGTTAGCTTTCCACTTCTGCCTTCATGATGTTTACCTCAACTTAGAGTAAAAATGTTTTTATATAACCTAGCTTCTAATCTCTGTCACAGCTAGACTTCTATCACAAATCAATTTCAGTGGACAAGGCACTAAACCTGTAGTCAAAAAAGTATGGATTCAAATCTTGCTTCAATCAATTAATTGACCCTCAATTAACATGGCCCCCAATAAATCACTTAATATTTCTTGTCTTAGTTTAAAAAATGTATAAAATCAAGTGAACTTAATAGACTGTAATATCTATTCTGGCTCTTCATCTATGATCTTATGATCTTTGTTGGTCCATAAGGAAATCCAAGATTGCAGGAGGCAAAAACCTGGTAATAGTTTCATGTCTATGAGTCTTATCCCCTCTACATAGGTTTGATCTCCTTAAGGCCAAGAGTATCATTGTTTTTTATTTTACTTCCTTTACAAACCTAGTACAGTGGCAGGCACATAAGAGAGACTCAGGAAAAAAGTGCTAAATTCAAATGAATGGAAATTGCCACTGCCAAGTTAAATTATGCTGTTAAGAGGTAAATATAAAAATGAAATGGTTGTTACTGGATAATTCAAAAGAAATACAGATTGATGGAACAGAATAGAATACACACTTAAAATCAAAAACATTTAATAGATGAATAGTTGACAACCCCCAAATACAGTACAAAATACTCTAGAAATGAAAGTTATTTGGAAATGGAATAGCAATAAGGAGGAAAAAATTGAAATGAAAATTATTTGGAAATGGAATAGCAATAAGGAGGAAAAAATTGAATTGGGTCCACATTTCACAAGGAATCATGGACTCAGAGTTGGAAAGGTTCTCAGAGATTTCTAGTTCTACTTTCTGTGCAAAGAAATTCCCTTCATAAGACTCCTGAAAATTAATCATCAAATCCTTACTTGAAGACCTGTGGTAAAGGTCTTTGGAGATAGCTCATTCTACTTTTTTTTGTAATTCATTGTTAAGATGTTTTCCCTTTGATCAACCTAAATTTATTTCTCTGCAACTTCCACCCCCTGCTCTTGATTTTTATGGTGCGGTGAATAGTCCAATAAACAAATAGTCAGATGACCCAAGTGCAGTTCCTATCGTGGCTAATAATCAGTTCTGGAACCCTGACAAAAAATCATTTGACCTTCTTGCACATTAATATTCTCATTTGTAAAGTTGATAACAAAAATATGTACACAGCTGACTTCACAGTATTATTGTAGGAGAAGTGTTTTTTTATAGTGCCTTAGGAATTATTAGGAATTTGGTAATATGGGGAACTGAAGCAACTGTCTCTGGCCATTAAGGGAGTTGTTAGTGTTTAGGGTCCATCTCTTACTCCTGGTCTTGTAAATTGTTTTAAAGCCAGATGCCTTCTTCATCAGGAAGTTGTTTGTTTTTTTTTTTTTCTCTTATGAAGGGTTACAATTTACTTTGTGATAAATTAGCAGAGTTTCATCTCATTTGAAGGTTTTCTTTCCTATCTCAAGAAAAGATATTTCTTCCCTCCCAGGTGGCAAAGATACATATTTAGAGCAATTAAAGTGCATCTCCTACAGTGAAGCTCTGTCCAAGGTACTGGAGCAAAAAAAATCACCTGAATGCATAGGCCTAGAAATGCCCGTTAGCTGTACATTTTACAACACCAGCTTATTATGCCTTTGGCATTTTCCATTTAAGCTTTATTGGCTGCCTGAAAGTCAGCACATTTTATTATGGCTTATAATAGTCATAATAACAATAATATCTCCAATTTGTAAAACACTGTATAACCTTTTAAAAGTAATATATAGTATCTGCCTCCCATGTTAGAAACCTTGGGCTATCTTTGACTCTTTCTTCTCCCTCATCTCTAATATCCAATCAGTTACCAAGGCTTTTAATTGCATCTCCTCAATATTTTTCATATCTTTCCTTTCCTTTATTCCCACTTCTGCTACCGAAGCTTAGGATCTCACTGCTGTGTGCCTGAGGTACTCTTGATAGCTTTCTAACAGGTCACATGTCCACTTTCTCTCATCTTCAGTTCATACTTAGAACAATTAATATAAATCTTCCTTATCCATAGATCTGACAATGCTTTTGCTCTGCTCAAAAATCTCCAGTGGTTCCCTACAAATTCTTAACTAAACAGAAAACCCCTTTGCTTATAGACAACCAACCATGACATTCCAGATATAGTTTGACTAGGGCAAAGACAATGGGGCCACTACATTCCTAGTCCTAAACTTCATGAAGCTTAACATTGCACTGCCTTTTTTTTTTTACCTATATAACACTGTTAAACACTATTAAAAACCATTTTTTCAGATGAACTTTTATCTACTTAGTCTGACTTTTATCTGGTTTAGTCTTCTCTCATCTTGTACAGTTGATTTTGGAACCCACTCAGTTCAGTTCAACAAGCATTTTATTAATGTTTTTAGTTTTTAGCTTAATTTTTAATTATTTTAATAATATTAGTATCTTGTTCTGTGCTTTATACTGTGCTAAGTGTTGAGAATAGTCATTGACTTCAAAGAACGCACATTCGCTTTTCTATTTTTATTATGCTTGAAAAAAATATACATATATACACATGTACATATATGCACTCATGTATATATGTATGTACTCACATATATACATATATGCATACATCATATGCACATGTATTTAAGTATAATATGTATATATACACATAAATATAAGAAAATACATCATATGTATATGCACATATATATGCATGCATGTATGAATATTTGAGAACCTCTTTTCTAGTTTTTGAGCACTAATTTTCTTTTATTCATTCTACAACCCTCCCCCATGGGGAAAAGAAAAAGAAATTCAAAACACTTGTAACTAATTAGCATAGTCAAGGAAAACAAATTTCCACACTGACTATGTCCAAAAACATGTTGCTCGTTGTGCACATTTGTCTATCACTTCTCTGTCATGAAGTGGGTGGCATTCCTCATCATCATTCCTCTGGAATCATAGTTGATTACTGCATTTATCAGAGCTCTTATCTTTCAACATTGTTCATTTTTATAATATTAATGCTACAGTATAAATTGTTCTTTTGCTCACTTCATTCTGCATTAGAATACTAACTATTTTTAAAGTATGATGCTAGGAGCCGAGCGACTTTATATTTTCCTGATTAAATTTTATCATGTCAAATTAGGCAAAGTAGTCTAAGCTATCCAGATCTTTTTCAATCCTGACTGTCACCTAATGTATGAGATATCCCTCTTCACTTTGTGTCAGCCGTAGTTTTATGAGCATACTTTGGATACTCTATGCCTTTATCTAAACCATTGATAAAAATGTTAAGCCATGCAAAGCCTAGCACATATCCTAGGACTTTGCAATATAGAACTTTTTCCAAATTGATACTGATCCATGGTGACTATATCCAGTCATCCAGTAAATTCTGAATTAACTTACCTGTACTGTTACTTAGTTCATAACATCTCCAAATTACCTCCAAGAATGGCATGAGAATGTTGTTAAATGCTTTACTAAAGCTAAGTAAATTATATCTATAACATTCTTCTGATACGCTGATTTAATACTCTTCAGAAGACAAACGATTCTTGGTGAAGCTATGTTTGCTTTTTCTGATTAATGCTTCTCCCCACCCTAGATAATCCTAGATGATCCCAGGATTTATATTCTAGAGCTTTGCCCTCATTACCTCCTGGCCGTGGCAATGATCTTCTAATTAATCTCTAAGCATTTGCTCTCTCTTCTCCAGTCTACCTTCCAAGTCGCTGCTCCATTGATATGCCTAAATTTCAGGCCTGATAATTTTACTTCATTCCTAAGAAACTCCAGTGACTCCTCCTTACTCTTATAATAAAATACAACCTCTTCTGTTTGGCATTTAAAGCACTTTGTAATATGACTCCATATATTTCTAGGTTGATTGAGTGAATATATTATCTGCCATATGCATTTTATAAATGAACCAAACTATCCCACTTTCAGTTCTCTCTATGTAGGATCCCCTCTCTACCTCTACGTAGAATCTTTCCCATTTTTGAAATTCTCTCTCTCCTCACTTATGGTTCTTGAAATAACTAGCTCCCTCTAAAGATTATTTCAAGGGATATGTCCTTCAAGAGGATAAATGATCCTCCCAGGTTCTACTTCCTCACTCAACCACTGTGCACTTATTTTGTATATCCTGTATGTATTTAATTCTGCACAATTTGTATTCCTCTATAATATGAGTTCCTTGAAATCAGGGACTATTTTACTTATTTATCTATATTTCTAATACCTAGTATACTATCTAGAACATTGTAGCACTTAATGAATTCTTAGTGATTAATTAATGCTGTGAATCAAGTCCAGAAGAGCTATACGTCTATTGTAAACTCCTTGAAAGCATGGCACATATTGTAAGTCCCTTATATATCTAAGGTCTAGCACAGGATTTTATGTATAGTATATGCTTAATAAATAGGCATTGAATTGAATTTAGAATTCTATGTTTTAGGTTGCCCCAAGAACTCAAATTCTGTGTTCGTTTTGCCAAGAATTCTTCTTGTTACAGATTTCGTGTCCTATAGTCTTATACCCTCTTCCCTATATTATTTCATATTTTATACTCTCCATTCTCTTTCATTCTGATTTCCCATGTTCTGTGTTCCAAGGACACTGCTAATTCTGATAGTCTATGATTATGTGAAAAGAATGAAGGAAAACAAGGCAAACAGTTTGCTTAGGGGAGATGCTCTCTGTGAGTAATGGGTACAAATTCCAAAGAAAAATAGAAGCTATGTTCCCTGATGCTTACAAGCTTTCAAGTTAAACCATAGTCATTTTCCATATTGAAAAACATACTAAAGAAGAAATTGGAAATACCTAGCCACTGGAATCTTAACCTGGAGCACAAAAGGAAGTACTTGTCTAAAGGCATATTGATGTCTTGATGGATCTAGAGCCACATGGATTTCAGTTCTTCCTCCATCCCTGCAGGCAGGAGTACTTCTACCTATCATTTTCTTTTAATATTTTTATAAATATAAGCACCACATCACCTGGCCTGTCAGTCCTCTCTCTCACTGCATTGCTGACCCCCTTCCTTTCCCAATCATGTTATAGATCCTTAAAAAAACTCTTTATGTCAGTTCTTGTATATATATCACCATTAGAATGTGTCATGTTATTTACACCCACTAAGCATATTTTCTTTGGGTTTTAAGTCATTTTCAATTTGATTCTTCAGAAATCATGCTCTTCCTTGATTTACCATGTATTACCATGTAATACACTTATGAAAAAATTAGTGTTAAAAAAAGATGAGTTTTTAGCAGGGGTTAACTTGAGGTTGTTGAAGGTACTGTATAGTTGTTCTAATGTGATCTATCCCCATCTCCTCTTCTATTCTTTCCCCACTAAATCCACCCCTAATTCTAATTCAGGCATCTAACTACATGTTATATCAGGCTATATGTGTTCTTCATCCAATTTAATTTGTGTGTGTGAATTGCTAAACCTATTTCCTTTAGAAAAGTACTAAAAACTCATTCATATTTAGTTTGTCTAGTGCTTAAATCTGTTATATTGCTTGTTAGGCATTGGGCATAGTATGGGGGGAGTCACAGCCCTTGAGCTGCAGTTTGAAGACCTGGGTTCAAATCCAACAATAACATTGTCTTGAAGACCTAAGGAGACTATTTATTACAAATGATTATGACTAATAGCGATCAGTATGTCTGTTGCCTTTTATGTGAAAGGACTGGAATAGTAATGTACTGAGGGTTTTTTTTTGTTGTTGTTGTTTGTTTGGGTTTTTTTTAGATAAAAATAGGCTGAATCTGTTTTCTTCCAGGAAAGACTAAGAGGTTCTAGATTCCAGAATTTCAGGTGTCTGGAATAGAGTCTCCCTGTAGGGATCCCTATGGCCTGTAGCTTCTACTACAATTGAGAAGATCATAGGATCTTAGGCTTTAAAACTGGATCTTAGACATCCTCTAGTTCAAATGTCTCATTTTAAAATGAGGAAATTGAAGCCCAGAAAGTTTAAATGGTCAGAAAGTTCCCACCAGTAGTAAGTAGGTCCTTTGACTCTTTCCACTATACTACATTGGCTCCCTTATGGGAAGAGATGAGACTGACACTGAGGCTGTAATACCCTCAAAAGGAACATCCAAGAAAATGGGAAGAATTACCAAGAGAGACAACCAGTTCTGCTTTGGAAATATTTGTTTGAAGGGTGTGCGGGACATTGGTAATGTGGGATTGGTGTGTAGGAGAGAGAACAGGACTGCATATTTAGATTTGAGAGTTATGTACAATTAAATAACATTAAATTCTTGGGAACTGATGAAAGCACTAAATGAGAGAGAATAGAATGAAGAAAAGAGGGAACAGGAAAGCAGTGACTGGGTATATTTGTATGTGATTTGTGTGTAAAGGGGATTGATGTTCCTACATTCTTGAAGTTATAGTTACAGAAAAAAGTCCCAAGGTTCTGGAGGGTGGGAAACAAAAGTAGTGGCTAGCTGGCTACCATGCTAACATGGCTATGAGCATGGAACTAGAAAAAATAATGAATATAGTGTATGTTTCTATAAGTCTTTATAATTTTAAAAATGTTTTTTGCAGTAATTTTGTAAGTAGTTAGTGCAACAGTATAATCTAAATTTTGTAGATGGGGAAACTGAAATGAAAAGAGGTAAGGAGATCTTCATGGTCACTCAGTTTACAATGTCAGACCTGGAACTCGATCCCAGGTCTTTTGATTTCACAGCCTAGTATTCAGATGTCTCTACAATATGGATCCCATCTGCATTGCCAATTTCATTTCTCATTATTCCCTTTAATTCAGCACTGGCCCAAAGGTGAATATTCACATCAGAGTCTTTCTTTGTTTTGATATTGAACAGGTTTAGTGGTTCATGATCTTTCATATGATCACTGTACTGCTCTAAAGCCTCCTCCAATTTATACCTGACTGAATGATGAAGTCCATGTCCTTTGTCTTTCATTCAAGGTCCTCTGCAGTCTAGCCCCAATCTGCCTTTCCTGATTTATTTGTCACATAAGCAACCACAGTGCTCTCACTGTTTTCCCAATATTCGTTGAATATTTACTATGTTCCAGCTTTTCTTAATACCATTCCCTCTGCTTAAAATATTCATCCTCTCTTTTCTAATTCCTAGCCATCCTTGAAGGTTCAGATTAAGTCCAAGAAACCTTCGCTAAGCATTCCTAATGAATAGTGAGCTCTCTTTCCTCCCATTTATTGCACATAATGTTTATTTGGGGCTTTGTATGATTTGTCTGGTATTATTATTAATTAATTAACTTATTTCACAGTTATTGATGCTCCTGCAATGTATAATACTATGGCTTGGTACTATATATATGTATATGTATATATGTATTTGTGTGTATAATATATATTATATACACATATAACTATATATGACTATATATACATATATAAACATACATGCACACATATATGTGTATATATATGTATACACACATGTGGGTGTTATATCCATGAATGTTCTGGTAAATGTTTAACAAGCAGCTCTCTGAAAAAAACTTGCACAAGACACACTTCTAAGTTTAATCTTCATTATTAGCATTTTTACCATCAGCTTGTTAAATCTAGACAATGCACCAAACAATGAATCAATTCCTGAATTGTAGCTGACTTCCAAGGTGTAAATGCCCTCACTAAAATTTTAACAATCAGCTCAAGCAACCTAGTATTAAATGGCTCTAGCCTACCTCTGATTATATCCCTGGTGTAATTGTGTAAATTCCTTGAGGGCAGAGACTGATACTTCCTGTAATCACCCTATGTGTCTAATGGGCTATTTTATATATAGTTAAGTATGCTTTAACCGTTTAACTACTAATTCAAATATTTCAAGAAAAATAACTCCAGCTCAGGTTCCAACTCATCCAAGAAACCTTCCGAGATTCTCCTCAGCTGATGGGGCATTTTTAAAGTTTTTTTAAAATCCTTTAGATCTCCTCTTTGCTTCTACCAAATTCTGTCTTTTATCACATTAGATTAAATAAGTACTCTAGTCCCACCTCACTGTAAGTATTGTAAGATTCTGGAGTGCAAGGATGGTGGGTTTTTTTTAATAATTGTATCTTAAGAATAAAACACAGAACCTTCCATTTAGGTTTTGAATCAATATGTAATTAAATTGGATATGAAGTTCAAATTTTCTTTTTTTGAGAACAAGGAATTGTTTTGCTTTTGTAAGGACAGTGTATAAAACATTGAACTGGGAGGCATATTAGAAATCACTTTGTCCAACCCTCTCATTTTACTGATGAGGAAATTGAAGCCCCAAGATGAAATTTACCCAAGATAATGAAGCCATAAGTGTCATAGACAAGATCTCTAAGTCTTTTGATTCTCCAGCTGGTGCTCTTTCTTTACATCAGTAGTTTATGGACTGAAGGTCCCATGATGCTTTCACTGATAAGTGAAATGAAACGTCCATTTATTTTACTCAGTTTTTCATTAAGCAAATATTGATTGAGGACTACTTCATTTTTGTCTTTTTATCTCCTGCATTTAAGCAGTGCCTGGAGCGCCTAATAAGTGCTTGTTGATAGGTTGATTGATTGGTATATGCAAGTCCATGTACCCTATAGTCCCCGAGGAGAATGCAAAGACTAAAACTTGGCAGACTCCAGCCTTCACAGAGGTCACAGTCTGGTAGTGGGGAGAAAACAGGTCTCAAAATACCGTCAGGTCCACAAACGCTTTCTGTCCCATGTTCTAGTGCTGCCTTTTCTTTTAGGATTTGGAACTTTGCCTCAGTCCCTGCCAACACTGGTTCTCAGAAAGCATCGTGGCCCCTCTACAGCTTTAGTAGGCTAAGCAAACTCTTTGGGAAATCATAGTCTGTGCTACTGAAAACACCCCACACTTAAACATTTTGGGCCCACTTCCCAGCCGCTTTTGAAAGCAAAATTATTGCTCTCCTTATATTACTCAAAACATAGGCCTCCTCTAGAGGGAAGGATTGAGAAATAAAAAATAAAAACCAAAAAAAAAAATCATTTCCTAGGAGAGGCAACATCTGACCACTGCATTCCAGAAATATTAGACCTTTAAGAATCCCAGAACCAAGGAATTTTAGAGCTAGAAATAAGAATACAGATAATCTAGTATAATGTCTTTGAAGTTTACTTCTGCCATGACCACCAATTCACTTTAATAAGACAATCACCAAACATTTATTAAGTGACAGGCACTGCTCCAGGTGTGAGCATTTCAGTCCTCATCTCTGTCAATTTATCTGCTGCATCTGATTCACTTGACAGCTAACTCTCTGTTCTCTAAGTTTTCGTGTCACTGCTCTCTCCTGGTATTCTTACTTTTCTGACAATTTTTCTGATCCTGTGACTGGTTCATCATCTATATAAAGCCATTAACTGTGAGCTGTTCTCAAGGTTCTGCTGTTGTCCTTCCTTTCTTCCTTCCTTCCTTCCTTCCTTCCTTCCTTCCTTCCTTCCTTCCTTCCTTCCTTCCTTCCTTCCTTCCTTCCTTCCTTCCTTCCTTCTTTCCTTCCCCTCCTCCTCCTTCTTTCTTTGCCTCTCTCTTTCCCTGTCTCTGTCTGTCTCTCTGTACTCTCTGGAGGAGTAACTATCATCTCTATGCAGATGACATCCTGGCACAGTCAGAAAAGCACCAGTACCTAGTATAACACCTGACATACAGTAGGTACTTCATAAATGATTTTTGATTGATTAATTGCAGGGGATATAGTGATAGAAATGAAAGAGTCCTTACACTGAAAAAAGCTTACATTAGCCACACTTTTTTTTTTTTACTTTTCTTGTTTTACCCTTATTTGAAAGACAACTGCCTCCCTTGCCCCACCATCACCCCCAACCACACAAATATACGCAATCAAACACTGGAATATTTCATCTCATCTTCTTTTGGTTTTAGTTAACAAGTCATGTGACTGCTTGGAAACAGTAATAGTAATTATGATTATGGATACAATGCTTTTTGAGTTATAGTTTTGGAGCTGAAAGGTAATTTAGCAATCATTTTACAGATAAAGGAACTGAGGCCCATAGAGGTTAAGATACTACTCAAGTTCGCCATCCAAATCTAGTGCTTTTCTGACTGTGCCAGGATGCCACCTTTATAGAATCTCGTTCATTATAGAATAAACAACAACCCAGTAAGGTAGGCAGTGCAAACATTTTATCCTTATTTGAGACACCAGGAAACCAAATTTCAGAGAAATTAATTGATTTTCTTTTGGTCACAGATTAAGTAACTCTCTTTACCGTACCATGTTATTGAGAAACCTATCATTTTAAGGATATTATTTTACCAAAAGAATTACGTGACAGTTACTAAGGCAAAATTATCATCATCATCATCACCACCACCATAGCTAGCATTTATAAAGAGCTTTAAAGTTTGAAAATTGCTTTACAAATGATGTTTCATTTCATTCTTCCAATAGAAAAGTAGATGCTATTATTACTGTCATTTTCCAGATGAAGAAACTGAGGCAGAGATTGACTTGTCCAAGGCCTCAGTTAGTAAATATCTCATCCTAATTGTTGAATGAATATAACAGACACTTGTAATTACCCTGAAAAATCTGTACTTATGGTAATATCAAGTTTTGGCTTAGTGAATATATATATATGTCATTTATTTATTAAAGGAATGAAAATACTCATTAATTCAAGTTGGTCAAGGACGTACTGTGTAAAATGCATTAACTATGCTTATGGTGAGGCATAATCCTGACTGAAATTTGGGAAGATTTTCCGTTAATGGAAAATTCCATTTTTGTCTCCTAGAATCTTTTCCATTTAATCAAATGTCTTGGTCTTTTGAATTCAGGGTTTACTTTCATCATAACAGAGACAAAATATTTTGTTTAAGGTAATAGAATCCCTCAGTCTCAGAACTGGAAGGGGCACACAAGGTAATCTAATTCAAAATCTCCCTCATTGCCTAGATCTACAAGATCTTCAATGAGCAGTCATTTATCTTCTGCTTCAATTTCTCCACTGACGAGGCACTCACTACCTACTCAGGCTGCTCACTTTATTCTCAGACAAATCTAATAGTTAGGAAGCACTTCCTTGCAGCAAGTCAAAATTTGCCTTATAACTTCTTCACATTTGTATTCGTTGTGCCTCCTAGGCTAAGTTAATATGTACTCTGCCTTCCGCATGATAGTCTTTCAGATATTTGAAGAATGTTAACCTGTTCTCCTCTTAGATTTCTCCAGGCAAAACAAGTCTAATTCCTTCTACCATCTGCATATACAACCCTGATCTCACACGAGCTCCATTCTCAACTTTCTGTCCTTTGGTCCCACTGGCACCCCAAACTAAACATGTCAGATACTGAACTCCCCAGCTTCCCCTCTAAACCTGACTCTCCCCTCACCTTCTCGACTCCTGTTGGAGGCACCAATAACCTCCATGTCACCTGGGTTTCAAGCCTTGGAATTATCTTTGTCTCTTCTCTATCCTTCACTCCCCCCCCCACAAACCAGTCATTTGCCAAGTCCTGTTAATGTTAATTCCGCAAAAACAAGAAGCGTTGTCAGAGGCAGCCCTTGCCCCTCAGATCACAACAATATCAGACACTGCATTCCTAGCATTTCTTGCCTCTATCCCTTCTTCCCCACTCCTCCTGTCATTGCTTTGTTCAGGTTTCCAACGCCTCTGGCCCACACTGTTCCCAGTGCTTCCTATCTGGTCTTTCTTCTCTAGTCCCTTCTCCTTTCACACAAAATTCCTCTTCTAAAGTACTTGTCTGACCGTGTCACTCAGTTGCTCAGACACTTTCAGTGCGTGCTTATCTTCTTCAGTTTAAAATGCAAGCTTATTATCTTTGCTGCTGAAGATCCATTTAAGTCTGGTTTCTTCCCACCTTCCTAGCTTTATTTCATACTGTGTCCTATCTCACACTCTAAATTAACTCCAACCAAGCTAATCCTGTTCCTAAACTTGTGATGCCATCTCCCACCCCTGGGTATTTGTTCAGGATGTTCTCAGGCTTGAAATATGCTCATTCCACATCTGATAAACTTTGCGTCCTTCAGTACTGAAAGTCAATACTGGGGTCACTTCCTAAAGCCTTCCTTGATGTCCCTCGATCATTCTGTCCCCAGATATTTCTAAAGCGTATTACCTAGATCTCTTCCTGGAAATAATCATATGTGTTATATTTTTAAGTGTTTAAATTGTATCTGTTCCTCCCCCCTCAGTAGAATGCTGGCTGCTTGAAGGCAGGGGCTATATCATTTAAGAAATATCTTTGTATCCTCATAAATTAGCATATTATTTTAAACTTAATAAGTGTGTTAGATGAATGAATGAATGAATTTCTCCTAAAGCATCCCTGCATGCCCTTCCCATCCTGTGGTCCTCATCTGGATACCCTCTCTCTACTCATGTTCTTTAACGTAGCAATATGCTGACTTTTCTTGGATCAGACATTCTTTTCTTTTGACATTTCACTGTGTATTCCTCATTACTTTCTGCCTGAAGCTTCTTTGCATGCAATTTGCACCTCTCTGAGATTAAGCTACCAGCATCCATTTATACCCATCTGCTGTTACTTTACAAAACTGCTCCTGCTGTAGAGCTATCATGGTTTTTCCCCCAAATCCTCCCCAGGCACGTTCAGCCCAATGCTGGAACACAGCCTGTTCCCCTCATGGCCAATACATTTACCCAGAACCTGCACATTATCTGGTACCATAGCTAGGCCTCTACTTATCCTGGCCCATGCATCTCTTTGGAGGTCATGCCTTGGAGAGGACCTTATCCATACTCCAGGGTCTGTAATGATGATGTCCAGTTTTCCCAGAGGATATCAGTAGAAATATTCATCGCACATGATCACCATGCTAATAAAGAAGATAGAAAGTCAGTATAACAATATATGTGCCCAGTTCTATCTGAGGTATAGGGATAAAGATTTTAAAAAAGAAAAAATAATATCTATACTTGAGGACTCATGACCCAACTGGGAAGACAAGGCACACATATATCTGTAACTATTCTATATCTTTATCAGTATATGTGTATATATATATATATATATATATATATATATATATATATATATATATATATATATATATACACACACACACACACACACACACACACACACACACATATATATATATATATATATATATATACACATACAATAGATAACTTGAGAAAATTTGACCAATCAACAAATATTTATGGAATATCATTGTATTATATATTTATGAGATATAAAATGGTCCTAGTAATCAAAGTACTTAAGATGTAGCAGAAGCCACTAGACATGCATTTATGCAGAAGATCAAACAGTCAATCAATAAGAATTTATTAAGTATATACTATGTTCTAGTCACTTTATTACATGGTAAGGATACAAAGACAAACATTTTATCCACATGAGAAACTCTCTCCATCAATTCAAATCTCAACCTCACAATGACTTGAATATGTTTTAGGGAGTGGATTGAGGAAAATAAAGATTCAATGATTTGTCCAGGATAGTAACTATCAGAGGTAAGATTTGAACCCAGATCATCTTTACTTCAAGCCTAGAACTCCATGTACATGATAAGTAGTCAGTTTTTGTAGGTTTCCATCTCTCTAATTCATATATTTGGTTCCTGCCCCTTTCCATGATTAACCAAGGTCCCCTTATGAGTGCTTCTTAATAATGGATCATGCCTTCATCCAAAGTTTCCCCTGCAGTCATAAGAATTTACTTAGACAGTAATCATAGTTAACTTTTATACAGCGCCTTAAAGTTTGCAAAGCATTTTGTAGGTTTTTATCTGAGACTCAGAACAACTCTATGAGGTAGTTAGTATTTTAAGTCCATTTTACAGAAGGGGAAATTAGGGCTCAGAGAAGTTAAATGACTTGTCCAGGGTCGTACATTTAGTAAGTGTCTGGATGATCCACTGGCACCTCACTTTCAACAGGTCCAAAATTGAGCTTATCATCTTTTCCTTTACACCTGTATCTCTTACTTTCAGTTGTGTGATCACTTTATCTCTCATGCTTGAAATCTCAATTCTATTCCTTAATATCTCTCTTACTCACCTTTCATATGCCATAAATTAATAAGTCTCATCACTTCCCTCCTAATATCTCTCACATCCATTCCCTACCTATTTTCAATGCCACCACTCATGCCTGGAAGATTACTATCAACTTCAGGTAGATCTTCTCCCTTCTTCCTCTCTCTGATTTTTTACCTCAGATCTTCTTGACTACAAGTCTAGTACTCAATGTACTACCCTGTCTACATGAGGAAAGGGAGGGGTGGTAAAGAAACTATCTATGTCCTATGAATTGAGGTTGAAAGAACTGGGAATATTTAACTTCAAGAAGAGAAAATTTAGGGAAGACTGAATCATTTTATTTAAATATTTAAAATGCTACCTTATAAAAGAGGAATTAGATTTATTCTCTTGCTTGAGAGGAAAGAATTAGCACTAATGTATAGAAGTTAAACTTGGCATACTTCATCTCAGCATAAGGAAGATGTATTTAATAATTGAAGCTGTCCAGCAATGACGCTGACCAACTCATAAGTCAGTTTCTTATCATTACATGTTTTCAAATTAAGATTTGATGGCTGTATATTGAAGATGTTATAACTTCATAGTGGACATAGCCTACAGGAAAACATACATGCAGGGCAAGTTATCCTAACAAATAGAGTACATAAAATAATAATTTTTGTCCCTTTGCTTTGGTGCTGGAAAAAAATGATTCATTTATCCTGAGAACTCAGAGAGTTGATCCAAGATACAAAAAAGGTGATTTTAATCCATTGTGGAAATTGACGAATTAGCAGAGAAGTTTTAAAAAATGACAACAATAAATTTATATTGCTCATTGATTCTAGTGACCCTAAAATGATTATTGCTTCAAGAGTTTGTCAGAAGTTAACAAATGTTTATTAAATACCTACTATATACTTGGTGCTGTGCTAAGCACCATCTCCTTCCATTCAACAACAACTATAAAAAGTTAATTCTAGAAACATTGCTAGAAGAAAATTCATCTTGTCTTGCAATATTATGAAAGATTGATTGAATCAGAGAGAGGAAGAAGGGAGAAGATCTACCTGAAATTGATAGTAATCTTCCAGGCATGGGTGGTGGCATTGAGAATAGGTAGGGAATGGATGTGAGAGATATTAGGAGGGAAGTGATGAGACTTATTAATTTATGGCATATGAAAGGTGAGTAAGAGAGATATTAAGGAATAGAATTGAGATTTCAAGCATGAGAGATAAAGTGATCACACAACTGAAAGTAAGAGATACAGGTGTAAGGGAAAAGATGATAAGCTCAATTTTGGACCGGTTGAATGTGAGGTGTCAGTGGATCATCCAAGTGGAAATATCTTGGAAAAATTTGGAGATTTAGGTCTGGAGCTCAAAGGTGAATTCAGGGAGACAGGATATGGATTTCAAAGCCTTCTCCATACTAACAGTAATTGAAGCGCTGCGTGTGAATGAGATTGCCAAGGGAGATGATTTAGATAAAGAGAAGGGGATGAATCATAGATCTTCGAGAAACACCCATCATAATGAGTTGGGAAGAGATCAAGACAGCAGTAAAAGAGAAAGTATAAAAGTGGTTAGAGAGGTAGGAGTAAAACCAGGACACTATGGTGTCCTTAAATCCAATGGAAAAAAAAAAACAGCAACTCAAATATTAGGCTACAAAAAAGGGCATTGAATTTAGCAATTACATGATTGTTGACCTTTGAGAGAAGAGTTCCAATATTGTGGTGGGAACAGAAGCCAAATTAAAGGGAGCCATAGAGGGATTAGGTGGTGAAAAATTAGAAGTATCAGTTGTAGAAAACTTTTCCAAGATAGTTAGCAGTGAAAGGGAGCAGAAAAATCTAATCAGCAGTAAGTCAGCAAGCATTTATTAAATGTCTGCTCTTTGTTATGCTAGATTCTGAGAGTACAAAGATAAAAAAATGAAATAATCCCTATTTCCCAGAAGTTCATTCTGTCAGTATAACAGTAGTTGGAATGATAACTCAGATTCTCTTTTTTCTTATTTGAAAATATATTTCATTGATGGAATTTTAATAGCTCAAGTCCTATCCCTTTCTTTCCCCTTTGCAGAAAGTCATATAAGGGGAAAAAAGATAAATCAGCAAAACAAATGAATATATATTGAAAAAAAAATCTGACAATATAGGCAATGTTTCACACTTATAGAATTTTCTATATCCCAATTCTGTGAAATCTACAAGCTGGCTTTTTATAATTTTGTGACATCATTTTTCAATAGTTTTATGACTGCTGTTCTACTTATACTATTGTAGCTGTTGCATATATTGTTTTATTGACTGTCTATTTCATTTTGTATCAGTTCATGTAAATCTTTCCATGTTTCTTTGTATTCGTCACATTCATTGTTTCTTACAGAATAGCAATATTTCATTACATTTATGTACCCTAATTTGTTTAGCTACTTCCCCAATTGAAGAGTATCTACTTTGTTTACAGATTTATTTATTTTTTTTGGTATCAGAGAAAAAATAAGACCATACATATTTTCATAGATGAAACCTTTCTTTCATTGACTTCCTTAGGTGTTTATGTTAAGCAGTGGAATCTCTTGTCAAAGAATAAGAACATTTTGATCAGTCTATTAGCATAACTTGAAATGACTTTCCTGAATGTTTATACTAATTCACATCTTCAGCAGCAACACATTAGGGTGCCACTCCTTACAAAACTCATCCAACATTGATTATTCCAGTCTTTTGTCATCTTTGTCAACTTACTGGATGTGAGATGAAACCTCGGGATAATTTGGATTTTCATTTTTCTTAGCATTGGTGATTCAGAGTGTTCTTTCATATACCTGTTAATAGCTTGCAATTCTTCTTTTGTGTGGTTATTTCCTTTGACCACATATCTATCAGGAAATGACTTTTGAACTTATAATTTCTGTTAGTTTTCTGTATATTGTAGATAGTAAACCCTTATCCAAGAAATTCAATACAATGATAGAGATATTTTTTATTGCATGTACAAAAGTCTTTAAATTTAATGTAATCATAACTATTTTGTTTGTAATTGCCTCTATTTTTTGATTAAGAATACATGATCTACTTATAACTGTGAAATATCTGTTTCCTTCGCTTCTAATTTTTAATGGCATGATCTTTGAAATTTAGGTGACATTTATTTTGAATTTATTATAGAATATGATAGCTTTAATCTAAGCCCAACTTCTACCTAGATTGTTTCTTCAGTTTTCTCAACTTGGTTTTTTTATTATTTTTTCAGAATTCAAATAAGGAACTATTTCCTAGGTAATTTAGATTCAGGAATTTATTAAACATGGGATATTGGATAACCTGCATTCCTATTATGATATAAGCTTCCTATCTAGAAAAATAGGATGGATTGGGAAATGTGATTTTGTTGTTAAAAATTGTGGAGACCTTGGTTGCATTATAAGGAACCAGGAGAGAAGGAAAGATTAAAGGGTTACGAGATGAAGGATATGGAGAAATTGAAACAGTTCTTGGCCTCTAAATCTCTCTTAAGGGCTATATGGCCTTGATCTTCTTTAAAAAAAAAAAAGCAGGAGAATTGAATTATCCTCTGTGTGCTTGGCAGATTAAGTTATAGTTAAGGGCTTGAAAAGAGATAAAAAAGTTTGTAACAGTTATCACGGATAATGAGATAGAGAGTGAATGACAATGGTGGGTCACAAAGTTTGTCAATATGGGCTCTAATGTTTCCCAGTGAGATTACATGTTTATAGATGATTATGATCACCACAAGCAAAGTAGCTTTTGAGTTTTTCTTTTTTTGGTGTCATTTTAAGAGGTACAAAACATTTTCATCACTAAAACACTGATATTATTCCAATTTTACAAATAAGGAGACAGACAATCTTATAAGCATTGTAATCAAATTATATGGCAATTAAAATGCATTCTTTGGATGTAATTAATCTTAAGCATGGTCTGAAGTTGATTTGCATTCAAGAAATGACATAATAGATTGCTATGCCATGTAGTGAGTTGGTAGCCTGAAAAAGTATGAGTGAACAATCATGGTGGAAAACATTGGAGTGAAAATTTATTGGGGCAGGAGAGGGGTGATTGTGATTGTGTTTGGCCTTTGCTGCCAAAGAAGACCATGCCATCTTAGAAATGACATGACTTGCACTTGACTTGGTTTTGAGTGAGGAAGGGCTATGCAAGGTCACCAGCCTCACTTCTCCAGAGCTGTCTGAATCAGTGACTGGATAGGGGGGAATAGAAATAAGAAAGGTGATTTTGCCATCTGAGTTTACAATGGACCATTTCAACAGAATGACAAAGTAAATGAGGAATTTGGGAAGAGGTAACAAGCCCAGAACAGAGTTATGATATAGTAATAAGAGGATATTTCAATTAGACATTTGCCATTGCTGTCTTCCCCCCCACATATGCATAGCTATTAATAATTTCTTGATTTGATTTATTGATAATTTCATCCCTCTTTTGAGGGTAGTAAAGTAAAATTCTCTTCTAGATTTGATTCTCACAAATAAGGAAGAATTGTTTCCTGGGGTGAAAACAACTGAATCCTTAAAGGGGTGTGATCATCCTTAGGCTTGTAATAGACAAAGAGAGGAAAGTTAGGTGTAGTCTCATATAGACCTTAGATTTGGAGAAAACAGATTTTAAAAATTCAGATAAAGGTGGGATAGATCCCATGGACTAGAACTCACAAGGTAATGAAGACTAAGAATTATAGGAAGCTCAAATATGAAACCATGAAGACAAAAAAGTTAATTCCATAAAGAAGGGGAAAAGGGGAGGGAATTGTCTAAAGAGATTAAAGTGGATGCTCAGGAAACTTACATATTAATATATGAGTAGAAGGTAGAAACAAGGGCTAGTAACAGAAGATAAAAATAAGAACATGACACAGTTCTGTAAAAGTAGTGTCAAAAGTTCTAAAGTTCATAATGAACTGAAGTTGGCAAGGATACAAAAAAGAATGTCTTTGGGGGGCGGAGCAGAAAGACGCACATACACATAGCTCCGAACCCACAACCCACAGAACCGCTACAGGGGAGTAACTCACGGCGAATTCTGCACCCAGAGGCCACGGAATATTGGAGCGAGGGAGATTTCTGTTCCGGAGGGACCTGCAAACCTCTCGCGGGGGGTCCTTCCCGCTGCAGACTGGGCTTTGGGACTAGGAGCTGAGGGCAGCCCTGCAGCGCCCGCGGCACCGAGAGGAAAAGATCCGAGCGGGTTTCAGGGACGGGGTCTCCAGCGGCCACGCTGGTCCCTCCACCCACAGAGGGACCTGCAAACCTTTCGCAAAACGTCCGTCGTGCTGCAGACGCGGAGCCCAGCCCAGCCCAGACCTGCTGCGGCCAAGGCACCAAGAGAAACAGACCCGAGCAGGCTTCAGGGACGGGATCTCCAGCGGTCGCACAAGTCCCTCTGCCCACAGGTGACGGGGGTCGGTGAGAGAGTCTCTTTGGCAGGTCGAGAGGGGAGTGGGGTGCCCCCATGATTCTGGCCCCCCCGGGAGGTAGAAGCTGAGAGGCGGCTGCAGACAGGGGCTCCCCAAGTGGGCGGGAGCCTGAATCCATTGTGGAAGGTCTGTGCATAAACCCCCTGAGGGAACTGAGCCTGAGAGGTGGCCCTGCCCGGACCTGAGCACCTGAACATAATTTCATACTGAATAGCAGCCCTGCCCCCACCAAAAGCCCTAAGGCTGGAAGCAGCATTTGAATCTCAGTCCCCAGAGGCTGGCTGGGAGGATCAGGAGGCGAGGTGGGTGTGAGGAGAATATTCAGAGGTCAAGTCACTGGCTGGGAAAATGCCCAGAAAAGGGAAAAGAAATAAGACTATAGAAGGTTACTTTCTTGGTGAACAGGTATTTCCTCCCTTCCTTTCTGATAAGGAAGAACAATGCTTACCATCAGGCAAAGACACAGAAATCAAGGCTTCTGTGTCCCAGCCCACCCAATGGGCTCAGGCCATGGAAGAGCTCGAAAAGAATTTTGAAAATTAAGTTAGAGAGGTGGAGGAAAAATTGGGAAGAGAAATGAGAGAGATGAAAGAAAAGCATGAAAAGCAGATCAGCTCCCTGCTAAAGGAGACCCAAAAAAATGTTGAAGAAATTAACACCTTGAAAACTAGCCTAACTCAATTGGCAAAAGAGGCTCAAAAAGCCAATGAGGAGAAGAATGCTTTCAAAAGCAGAATTAGCCAAATGGAAAAGGAGATTCAAAAGCTCACTGAAGAAAATAGTTCTTTCAAAACTAGAATGGCACAGATGGAGGCTAAGGACTTTGCGAGAAAGCATGATATCACAGAACAAAGAGAGAAGAATGGAAAAATGGAAGATAATGTGAAATATCTCATTGGAAAAACAACTGACCTGGAAAATAGATTCAGGAGAGACAATTTAAAAATTTTGGGACTACCTGAAAGCCATGATCAAAAGAAGAGCCTAGACATCATCTTCCATGAAATTATCAAGGAAAACTGCCCTGAGATTCTAGAACCAGAAGGCAAAATAAATATTCAAGGAATCCACAGAACACCGCCTGAAAGAGATCCAAAAAGAGAAACTCCTAGGAACATTGTGGCCAAATTCCAGAATTCCCAGGTCAAGGAGAAAATATTGCAAGCAGCTAGAAAGAAACAATTCAAGTATTGTGGAAATACAATCAGGATAACACAAGATCTAGCAGCCTCTACATTAAGGGATCGAAGGACATGGAATAGGATATTTCAGAAGTCAAAGGAACTAGGACTAAAACCAAGAATCACCTACCCAGCAAAACTGAGTATAATACTTCAGGGGAAAAAATGGTCTTTCAATGAAATAGAGGATTTTCAAGCATTCTTGACGAAAACACCAGAGCTGAAAAGAAAATTTGACTTTCAAACACAAGAATGAAGAGAACCATGAAAAGGTGAACAGCAAAGAGAAGTCATAAGGGACTTACTAAAGTTGAACTGTTTACATTCCTACATGGAAAGACAATATTTGTAACTCTTGAAACATTTCAGTATCTGGGTACTGGGTGGGAGTACACACATACACATGCACACACGCACACATACATAGAGGCAGAGTGCACAGAGTGAATTGAAGAGGATGGGATCATATCTTAAAAAAAAAATGAAATCAAGCAGTGAGAGAGAAATATTGGGGGGAGAAAGGGAGAAGTTGAATGGGGCAAATTATCTCTCATAAAAGAGGCAAGCAAAAGACTCATTAGTGGAGGGATAAAGAGGGGAGGTGAGAGAAAAACATGAAGTCTACTCTCATCACATTCCACTAAAGGAAAGAATAAAATGCACACTCATTTTGGTAGGAAAACCTGTCTCACAATACAGGAAAGTGGGGGACAAGGGGACAAGCAGGGTGGGGGGGATGACAGAAGGGAGGGCATGGGGAGGAGAATGCAATTTGAGGTCGACACTCATGGGGAGGGATAGGATCAAAAGAGAATAGAAGTAATGGGGGACAGGATAGGATGGAGGGAAATATAGTTAGTCCTATACAACACAACTATTATCGAAGTCATGTGCAAAACTACACAGATTTGGCCTATATTGAATTGCTTGTCTTCCAAAGGGAAGGGGTGGAGAGGGAGGGAGGTAAAGAAGTTGGAACTCAAAGTGTTAGGATCAACTGTAATGTTCTTACCACTAGGTAATAAGAAATACAGGTAAAGGGGTATAGAAAGCTATCTGGCCCTACAGGACAAAAGAGAAGACGGAAACAAGGGCAGAGAGGGATGATAGAAGACAGAGTAGATTGGTCACAGGGTCAATTAGAATGCTTGGTGTTTGGGGGGGGGAGGGGATAAAAGGGGAGAAAATTTGTAACCCAAAATTTTGTGAAAATGAATGTTAAAAGTTAAATAAACAATAAAAAAAATTAAAAAATAAAAAAATAAAAATAAAAAATAAAAAGAATGTCTTTGCTCCTTTGTTTAGCTAATGTGTGTGTGTGTGTGTGTGTGTGTGTGTGTGTGTGTGTATGTAGGGATGGGGACTCAGACAAAGAATAAGCCTCATTGGTTGATGTAGCTAGGAAGATGACAAATTTACAACAAAGATAAGACAAAGCTCCTAATTTTTTTCCTTCTGCATTTTTTCCTCTCAAGAAGAATGACCTTTTCAGGGAAAGGCTGAACAAGTAGGGGTATACGACTGTGGTGGAGTAGTATTGTAATATAAGAAATGACAGAGAGTTTCAGGAAAACCTGGGAAGACTTATATGAACTAATGCAAAGTGAAATGAGCAGAACGAGGATAACATTGATAAAATTTGAAATTCAAAACAATAGCAAATTGTAAAAATTGTTTTTATGTGTACTTGGAGGCAAATAACATATTTAAAAATAAATAATGAAATGAGGCAGTTAGATTTGAGATCCTCCAGGGTCTCCTCCAGGTCTAAATCTAGCATCCTTATAAAACAGAAGGACTGAATAGAACCAGAGAAATATCACAAGATTGGGGAAGCACAAGCAGGATATTAAAGGTCCTTGAGCTAAAGCCATATGAAGACTATTTGAAGAAACTGTGGATATTTGGCCTGGGAATAAGAAGACATAGAGGGGAAAGGATGGCAGGCTTTGAAATTTAAATGACTTTCATATCAAAATAGATGAGTCATTAAATGTAATTTCAAAAGAAAGAGCAAAGAAAACATGGATAAAAACGACAAGCAAGTTTAGGTCTGATATAAGGGATAATAATAATATAGCTTATTATTATTTTATATATTTTATTATTAGTAGTAATATAATTATATATTATTTTTAATTATAAAAATGATAATTATTGCTAATAATTAGAGTTGTCCAAAAGTGCATAGAACTTCTCTGAAGGTAGTGAGTTCCCCTCATTGGAGTTCTTCAGGAAGAGGCTAGATGGACCACTTGCCAGGCATACTATAGTGGGGTTCCCAACCCCCAGTATGGGTTGGAGAAGGTAGCCACTAATGTCCCTTATAATCCTAAAATTTTGTGATTCCATGAACCAGAATACTAGGACTCTCTCTTCCTGTACCAAAGGATCACGGACTGACATTAAAAAAGGTCCTGATGGAGAAGAAATTGATGAGACATCAATCCAATCCAATCTGGTTGGATTGGGATGGGAATGTGACTGATCTCTCCTGGCCTCAGTTTCCTCATCTACAAGATTATGGATTTGGATTCAATTACCTCTCTCATCCCTTCTTGCGCTAAATAGATGATCCTGTGACTTTGGACTTTGTTCTTTGCTACCTGACTAATTTGGGGTAAATCACTTAGCCTCTTTGGTCCCTAATTTCTCTATATGTAAATTGAGAGTGTCGTATTACTCCATAAGATCATATAATGAGAGCTAGAAGGAACCTCCATGGTCACCTGTTTATTCATCATCATTTGATGAAATTAAGACCCAAGGAAGTTAAATACTTGCCCAGAGTCACACACGCAGTGACCAGCAGAGCCAAGATTCAACCCCACGTCTTATGACCCCAAAGTCTCTCACTGCCCTATGTCCTCACATGTACAGTCATTACTGGTGATGTTTATCTTTGTGACAAAGTCATCTCTGAGAGGTTTTAGTCTAGATAAGTACATAAAAAACACTGTTTACTGGGCAGCTAATGAATTCATTGGTTTGTCACACAAGGCAAGTTAAGTAGTATAATTACAAACGCCATGGGGGTAAGCAAATATGGGGAATGGTGGGTTTTGATTGAATGTATTACTTGAAACACAATACTAGGATTCAGGAGCTCAGAGAGATGAAGTTAAGCATATGGATTATTTCATAGTTATTTAAAGTGACAAGTGATCTCAACCCAGCAGGACAAAAATATTGTGACATGAATTCTTGCTCATTGTTGCTGAATATTTCCTCATTTAAGCTCCCAGATAATTGCTTTTTGGAGATATATGTACATTTAGATTTTAGTGTTTTGTTTCCTTCAGTGGCTCCAGAGATTTTGGGGGTTTTTTTTTGTTGTTTTTGTTTGTTTTTTTCAGAAGCAGTTAAGAAATCTGAGTTGGTTAAGGACGTACTCTTTGATGGCTGAAGAAAAAAGAGATGGGAAAAATTAAATTCTTACTCTCAATAGGTGGCCAATTTTTTTCCCACATAAATGGTGAAAATTATTTATTTGAAGCAGGAAACAGGTCTGGAGAGGCTGAGAAAACCGGAAAACAGTATGGTGGAAACTGACATAGACCAATGCCTGACACTGTCCACAAAAATAAAGTCCAAATGGATACATGATTTAGGCATAAAGATTGATGGTATAAATAAATTGGAGGAAGAAGAAATGGTGTATTTGTCAGAGTTATGAAAATTTATGACTAAACAAGAGATAGAGTACATTATGAAGTGCAAAATGGATAATTTTGATTACATTCAGTTGAAAAGTTTTGGCACAAACGAACTCAATGCAACCAAGATTAGGAGGGAAGCAGAAAACTGGGAAAGAATTGTTACAACTAGTGTCTGTGATAAAGGCCTCATTTCTAAAATATATAGAGAACTGAGTCAAATGTACAAGAATAATACAAGTTATTCCCCAATTAATAAATGGTCAAAGGATATGAACAGGTAGTTTTCAGATCTATAGTTGTTTGAAAAAATGCTCTAAATCACTATTGATTAGAGAGATGCAGATAAAAACAACTCTGAGGTACCACATCACACCTATCAGATTGACTAACATGTCAAAACAGGAAGATGATAAATGTGGGAGAAGATGTGGGAGAGTTGGAACACTAATTCATTGTTGCAGGAGTTGTGAGCTAATCCAATCATTCTGGAGAACCATTTGAATATGCCCAAAAGGCTACAAAAGTGTACATGCCCTTTGACCCAGAAATATTGCTTCTAGGGATGTATCCCCAATAAATCATAAAAATGAGAAAGGGACCCAAGTGTACCAAAATATCTATGGCATCTGTCTTTGTGGTGGCCAAGAACTGGAAATCAAGGGGATGCCCATCAATTGGGGAATGTCTGAACAAGTTGTGGCATGTAAATGTAAGGGAATACTATTGTGCTATAAGAAATGATGAGCAGGAAGACTTCAGAGAGGCCTGGAAGGACTCAACTGATGCTGAGTGAAAGGAGCAGAACCAGGAGAACTTTGTACACAGTAACTACCGCAGCATGAAAAATTGTTCTGGTAGACAGTCTGTCATACCAATGCAAGGACCTAAAGCATTTCCAAAGCACTCTTGAGGCAAAATGCCATCCACATCCAGAGAAAGAGCTATGAAATTGGAATGCAGAATGAAGCAGAATATTTTCTCTTGTGCTTTGTTTTGTTTGGGTTTTTCTCATGGTTACTCCCATTCATTTTAATTCTTCTGTGCGATATGACTAATGTGAAAATGTGTTTAATAAAAATATATGTGTAGAGCCCATATAAGATTACATGCTATCTTGGGGAGGGAGGGGGAAGAGAGGGGAAGAATATCTGAGACTTATGGAAATGATTGTAGAAAGCTAAAAACAAATAAATTAATAATAATTTTTAAAAATCGCATACCTGGCAAATTGAACTCTAAATCAGTTCTGTGAAGCCTTATAAACTAATGAGAGAGAATAAGTTTGATGTTTATATAGTGAAAGAAGTCATTTTTTTTTGCCTCCAGAAATCTTTCATCCACATATCTTATAGTATTTTGTATTTCTATTTTCTTAGTTGTCATAACTTAACCTCATTCCCACCCCACCCAATGTGGCTGCACTGGGTAATGTGACCTGGGTTTGAATCTTCTGTCGTTAACTCACTGTATGGTCAGAGGAAAGTCATTTTCCCTCTATGTTTCCCAGTTCCCTCAAGTGAAAATGAGAGGCTAGAACTAAGTGACCTCTAAGATCTTTTTAGCCTTAACATTTTCTATTTTATGTCACAGGTCAAATGTTTTCTGTTTTCTATGATTCAGTTTTAATAGACTGTTCTATATTCTAAAGTTTCTCAGCTCTGGCATCCTCAAAGTTCTCCTTTATCGCTAACACTCTATGTTTTACATTCCTGGGAAACTTCCAGTCCTTCCACTCTGTATTCCAAGATCTCTTTTCAGCTGTATCATTTTTTGAGCCTATAGTGCATTTCACCAAAGCAGAAGGGTGCCTCTGGAGGGAAGGATTCACTGACTCAGCAAAATTGCTCTTACCATTATAGCCACATCTTTTCTTTTCCTCCGCCCATGACCATTGATGCTCATTTCAACTTTGGCCTTAGAATCACGTAACAATGTGAACTCTACAGGGGCAGGAGTAATGTAAAGACTCTAGCTCCTTCTGAAAAGGGCCAGACCCTGACTTTTTCCCAATTATCAACTTGGACTTGAAATTGGCAGATGGCAGCTGTGACTCATTCCTGCTGTTGTGGTGTTGGCAAATCGCAAGGATTATCATCTCTTCGTAAAGCAGCCAACATTCCCAGCTTGGGTTTCTGCCACTTGAACAACCCTTTGGGTGTACTTAGATGAATCACTCTGCCTTTATGCCTCTCAAGTTTGGGCTTCTATAAATACATACGGCTACAAAAATAATACAACACAGATGAGAATACAGAGCATTGTTCTCTTTTCAGGTATCCCTTGAGAGAAGGTCTCAGTGACTCAACTTTTTGCCCATGGGAATAAGGGAGGGGCTTGATACCCATGGTATGTGTTGCATCTGTCAAGAACGAGGAGATATCTATTTATACTATTGCCCAGGCAGGTCCTGGGATGCTGTGTGGAGCCAGGAATCCAGGACCAAATTGATGTCAAATGCAAGTGTTTATTGTGTTACTTCTGCCTCTCTAATTTTCATCTGCTCCTACTTATTCCCTCTTCCACACTGAAGAAGTGTTCTCTTCTTTAAGTTTCTTTGACCCCAGTTCTTTAACAGATCCTAATACGAAGTGTCTTGAGTTTTATTATCTACACAATCTAGTCCATTGGGTGAATCCTCTGTAAAAGATCTTTTTAAGATGAGAGAGAGTCTACAAGAAGCTGTAGCATGCCCAGAAGCAACACTCCAGTAAAACCATCTTGGCAGACAGGTTAAACCAGGTTGACAGTAACCAAGAGAACTCAAACCCAGCAATAAGGGGGATGTCTACCCCCAAGCAAGTGAAAAATTTCCCCAGTGCAATGGGCAGATGAGAATATTTTTTCCCAACGGTCATGAAAGCAGCTAACACAGGTGCTTTGGAGGGCTTAGATCTTGGTTAGACCCCCAAGGTCATACATTGCATCCTGAGCCATCGCTAATCATCTGAACTGTTTTGCCACTGGACCTTGATGACTGTGGAAGAGAGAAAAAGACTGATGATTTTGTAGAACTCTGCCTCACTTAAATCCAATTCACAAGTCAAGATATCACCTCGTGATGTCACTGGGTCTCTTTGAAAAGAAAGTATGAACAGCAAAAATTTAAAGATGTAGTGACAAGTATCACAGTATGAAAGAACATGGATGGGTTTCAAAATGCATGTGTGGATGGAGTACCCATGCTGAAGAGGTCATAGATCAACTGAAGTATTAATATCATTACCTGGTATGAATAATGCATCAAGTATCTACTCTATTGGCATGGGAGCTTATCCTGTGACTGCCCCTTTGTCACTATTGGTACAGAAGGGGAAGGCATGCTTTCATTCAACATCTATGAAGTATCTATAATGCACCATGCTAAGCATTGGATGGAGTGGATACAAAGATAAATACGACATTTTCTCTGTCCTCAAAGATCTCACAGATAATTATAAATTCAAAATAGAATATAGGTACTTGAGAGGCACACAATATCATATGGTTTTATTAGTGGAAAAGACATTTAAAAAGAGGCATTAACATCTTCTTCGCTACTGAACCCTAAGGATTATGGGACTTTTCTATTTGACTTGTAGCTGAAAATTTCCATGTATGTGTCTCCCTCTTTTAGAATGTGGGTCTCGATAGCAGGAACGGTCTTGCTTTTCTATTTATATCTCCAAGACTTAGTACAATGTTTTGTACGTAGAAAGTGCTTAGCAAATACTTTACTCATTCACTGATATAAGATGCTATGATATGTGGTAAAGGAAGGATCACTGCTAGGTCAGGGGAATCCAGGAATATTTCATGGAAGAGATAATATTTTCACTGGGCCTTAAAGGCTGGTAGGACATTGGTAGGTAGAGATGTGGTAAAGGGTAGATGGAGATCGTCCAGGTATTGGAAACAACATGAGCTGCTGTGGGTGCAACTTGACACTTGAAATATAAGTTTGGATGGGAAGGAGAGAGGATAACAACAATTTCCTTTGGAGGTAAAGATAGTTAGGGATAGGAAATAGGGTACTAAAGTATGTGGCAAGTTTAGCAGAAGAGGGATTTACGAAGGGGTAGCATTGACTGAGAATGACTCAGAACTGAAATGGAAACCAGGTTCTAGACAAAGAGAAAACTCACCTGTCATGCAGGGATGGACATGCATTTGGTGGGAGAGTGAGGCAGAAAATGATATTCAGAAAATTTGAGTGACTCACTTAGCTTTCATAGATAGCAAATATCAGAATCCTAACTTGAATCTAAGTCCTTAGACTACAAATCCCATGTCCTTTTGCATGTCCAGGGCTAGGTTTGAAAACTGTATCCCCTTTAATTCTTACTGTTAACACACATCACTTGACTTATTCCACACTTCAATTCAAGGAGCTATGTTTATTTTTATTGGTACCAGTATTCTTTTTACTCACATAGCTCACAACCCTTCTCCCCCTTAAATGTGGATCTTTGTGAGTTTCTGGCCCTCAAGAAATTGCTTCCTCATTGGAATACCTTCTAGCAATGAGCCTTTCTCCAAAACTGGCTAGGTTTCACTTGGGATGAAAGATGGATGTTCTGTTGCTGGCATGTCTTCCAGCCTTTGTAGCTTGGTAGGACCTGCTGACATGGTTGCTGAGAACTCAGCCTTTCTTCTATGCCATAATGAGGCAAAAGAGTAGAATTTTGTGGAAGAGACAGTTCTTGAAGAAATAAATCCCTTTGTATTATAGAGAAAAGAGATCTGAAATCATAGAACTTAGAAGTACCATCAAGCTTATCTGGTATAAACCTCTTATTTTACAGGTGAGGAAACTGAGGCTTAGAGAGGTGAAGGAGTTAAATAGTAGAGCCTGCATTTGAACCCAGTTGCACTGACTCTAAATTCAGTGATCTTATGCCTATGAAGTATATTACTTCCCATTACTCTGAAGGCAATGTTTGGGAAGTTGAACATTTTTTTTCCTGTCTGTTTAGTGGTTTTGAATTTCCCTCTCTCGGTTTCTGCCGGTTTGTAGTTCCCTTGGTGTCCATATTATAGATATACTACAATGAGTTGGGTGCACCATGGATCTGGTTTAGTGGGACAATTCTTATTTCTATGAAATTAGAGAATGGGAAGGAACTTGGGAGTTTAGCCTAGGTGATCTATTAGCTGAGGAGGAAATTGTCTTATTATATAGATGGTAGAAAGATAGATGGATAGATGAATAGATAATAGATTGATAGATGCTTTATTCAGCATTTACTTATGGCCAGACTCTATGGTAAATACTGAGGATACAAGTATAAGAAAACAAGACAGTTTGTCCTCAGGGAGTTTATATTCTAATATTGAAAGACAACATTGCAAAGGGAACTGGAAACTTGGGGAAGAGCAAATATCAGGATGACTTGGAAGTGGTGTGGAGTTCTGCTTCCAGGCAAAAAAAGTGAAAGCTTACTTATAAGTAAGGAGGCATTCAGCCACTTCTTAAAGACCCTCTGTGATAGAAACTCATTGCATCATAAGAAAACTTATGAAAACCTTTTCTATTTTCCGCCAACTCTGTATGTTAAGTTTTTCTTATATTGAGATAGAACCAATGTCCATGTAACTTCTGTTGACTGATTCTGGTTCTGCTCAGGATGTGCGATATTTTGGAAAGAACACTAGGTTTAGGGTCAGAGGAGTTGGGTTTGAATCCCAACTCTACTACATAGACAAGTCTGGCCCTCATTTCTTCATCTGGAAAATGATGTGGTTTGACCCATTCATCCCACAGGTTCCATGAAGTTCTGCATCTTTGATCTTGTGATCCTCTGGAACCACAGATAATAAAGTTAGGTCCTTCTTTTGCTTCACAGGTCTCTAAATATTTTAACTCAGTGATCCTACCTTCTCTGCATGGAAATCTAAAAAAAAAAAATCCCAGCCTCATTCAGGTCATGCTCCTAGGACAAGATTTTGAACTACTTCATTTTTCTGATCTCCCCACAACTTGTGAAATATCCTCTTAAAAGGCATTGCTTAATATTTAATGTGACAAGTTAGGTATAGTCTGGCTAGCAGAGAGGACCTTGAGATTATTGCTTTCTTCTTTTGATTGCAATACTGTACATTTTTGGGTAGACTCACCATGTTTGGGGAATTTTTTTTCCCCACCAAATCACAATACTGGCTCACTCAAGTCATAGAGAGTGATAAAGTGAAAAGTCAACTGGCACTAGGAATCAGATCCTGGTTCAAATCCTAGCTCTATATGACCATAGACAACCACTTATGTCTGTTTCCTCATTTATAACATAACAATAGTAATGAAGGCACTTGTGAGGATTGTGCCTTGTCAAATGTAAAAGTAAATTATGTAAATCTGAGCTACATAGGGATTTTCTTTTCTCTCCCTCTCTTCCTTCTTTCTTTCTTTCTTTCTTTCTTTCTTTCTTTCTTTCCTTCTTTCTTTCTTTCTTTCTTTCTTTCTTTCTTTCTTTCTTTCTTTCTTCCTTTCTTCCTTCCTTCCTTCCTTCCTTTCTTCCTTCCTTCCTTCCTTCCTTCCTTCCTTCCTTCCTTCCTTCCTTCCTTCCTTCCTTCCTTCCTTCCTTCCTTCCTTCCTTCCTCCCTCCCTCCCTTCCTTCCTTCCTTCCTTCCTTCCTTCCTTCCTTCCTTCCTTCCTTCCTCCCTCCCTCCCTCCCTCCCTTCCTTCCTTCCTTCCTTCCTTCCTTCCTTCCTTCCTTCCTTCCTTCCTTCCTCCCTTCCTTCCTTCCTTCCCAAGTGCAATTCTTTATATTTATCCAATTAAATCTCTTCACCTCCCACCCACCAATTAGGTTTGGTCTATCATTTTAGGCTAGCAGTCCAAATGATCGTTGTGACTCAGAGAGATACTTAAATCCTAAAGTCATGCACCTTCAACTTTTCTACCCTTTCCTTCACTTATTTGCGCACGCGCGCACACACACACGCATACTTTTTATTTAAATTTTTTTGAAACTTGGAAATCTCTGGCCTGGAGAAAAGGAAATTTGAAATGAGGAAGCCTTAGGTAAAATCTATGTGATTGACTTCAGATATTGTGTTACAATGTTAAAAAAAAAAAAAAAAAGAATCCCCAACCTCAGCAGGAAGAACAATTGTCTGGGAATTAAGTTAAGGGTCCTGGATTCTCGTCTTGGCTGCTGCAAACTAGCTGTATGACCTCAGAAAAGTCACTTATCTTCTTGAACCTTAGTGTGCTTTTTGGTAAATGGAGGTGATTTTGCTACACAGACGCTAAGGTTCCTTCTAGCTCCAGGCTACAGGGCTTTCTAGGAATCTGAGAAGGTATAATTTCTTATTTTTAAATTCCTTGAAAGTAAGTAGGATCCATATCAGACTGATCGCTGTATCTCCTGTGCCTACTACTGTTTTACAAAACGAAGGTTCTTAATAGGAATTTGTTGAGTTAAATTCAAATTACTTTTAAAGTTGAGAATATTTTATTATGACTTTAAGGATTTATGATTTCATCAGTATGGGTTTTCCTCTTATTGCTGTGGATCACAGCCCTTCCCTAGCCCAGTAATTTAGTAGATGGCCTTTCATGACTTGCTGTGGTTCCAGAGTCATCATCAGGCATCCTATCTCTGTATGATAAGCTTCTCTCCATTTAGCAAGGCTGACACTCAGATGACACATATTCAGTCCATGACTCACCAGTCCTCCTGTACTCCAAGTTTCTCCAGCTTGGTGAGATCATAGGATTTAGAGATCAAAAGGAATTTAGCAATTATTTAATCTTCTCTATTAGGGTATACAGGTATTGCAGAGATGTGGCATCGGCCCTGAAGTCAGGAGGACCTGAGTTCAAATCCAGTTTCAGATATTTACTAGATGTGTGATCCTAGGCAAGTCACTTAATCCTATTTGCCTCAGTTTCCTCATCTGTAAAATGAACTGGAGAAGGAAACGGCAAACCACTCTAGTATCTTTGCCAAGAAAACCCCAGATGGGGTCATCAAGAGTTGGGCATTATTAATCAAGAACAACAACAAAAAAAGTCTCCTCTGACAGGGCTCATACTCTGTTAACATGACTTTTGTGACCCCAAGTCTCTTGTGTGCAGGGGTATACTCAAGCCAGGTTCAAGGGTTCCAGAGAGCTAATTATAAAATTTTCAGTGTGAACAATTGTCCTTGATTAGGCAAACACTACAGATAAGTGCTTAATTTATTATTGATTGTCCAGGTTTCAGAAAGTGATGGAGAAAATGTTGATATATATATTAAACCTACCAGGGAATACAGCATTTCCTCAGAGGGCCAGTTGTTAAACATTCACCAGCATTTATTGTTGCTCATTTGTGTCTGACTCTTGGTTACCCCATTTGGGAATTTCTTGGCAAAGATACTGGAGTGCTTTGCCAATTCCTTCTCCAGATCATTTCACAGATGAGGAAACTGAGGCAAACAGGGTTAAGTGATTTATACAACTAGTAAATGTATAAGGCTGGATTTGAACTCTGGTCTTCCTGACACCAGGCCCACTGCTCTATCCACTGCCTTTATGCAACAAGGAGCTCCCACAAAGAAAGGAAATAAAAATCTACTTAGTTGAAAGCTGGGTATATTTAGCTTTCAGTTATTCAAATAGATGTTTACATACTTTTCAGCTCTGCCACAAACTAATCTTCAGAAGAAGATGTAAATTCGTTCACTTTTGTGCTTTATATTCATAGCCATTCATTTATGCTAATGGAAAAGTAAGATTCTTAATTCCCTCTAATAACCTGAATTTTATGTGACGAAACTTTTGATATTATCTTTGTGGATAGAAAGATTTGAGTCAGATGATAATATAGCTGGGATTATTCAGAACTGGTTGATCAAATAGTGACTGCCTGACCAGACCTGTATTCAGAAGGATCCTCAGGAATGCTTCACTTCGTTAGCATTGTCCATACTTCCTTTGCTCCTTGATAGCTACTGGGTACTCACATAGATATTTCCCCCTGATTTTAAGTTTCCCATCATGTGTTATCTCTACCCTCTCTCCAACTAGGGTGTAAGCATCTTGAGGTATGTACCTACTACTGAGCATTACACCTGGCAAATAATACCGATTTGTCTCTGTATCTATCGTCAACAATTCAGAGAACAAATCATCACACTAGACAGAAAGGGAAGGGAATTAAGAAAGAAAACAAGGTGAAGAAATCTTTCCTAGAAAAAATATAGAGGAAATAAAAAGCAAAAGAAGTTAGAAGGGGGGAAAGGAGTTAGAATTTTTAATCCACTTAACTAAGAGGAGAAAAAGAAGGCACAAAAGGGAAAAGAATTAAATAACTAAACAAAAGAGAATGCAGTAATTTAAACAAATCTCCAAAGCTGGGGAAAGAGCTAATAAAGGAAGAGGATGGTATAGAGAAAGAGAGTTTAGGAAATAGGGCTTTGCTTCTGATGCTCCAGACTTTGCCACAACGCCTCAGCTGCCTCAGGACCTGGGACCTCCTCATCCTGGAACTTCCCCTTGTTGTGTGGCCCTTCTCTCATTGCTAAGTTGCTCTTGGAGTCTCCATTTTGAGCAGGGGTCCAGGCTGGCCATCTTTAGTGCTTCTCTGTCCCTCACTTCTGACTTTCTGGGTGTGGTCACCATTCCTTAGGTTCCAAAGTAACTGGAGCCTGCTCACAATGGAACATCCATGGCCTTGTGGCTTCATCCTGAAACACTCATTGATGATACTGATCTACGTTTCTAATTGATGATTTCCTGCTGGGGGCCTCCATTTTGAGGAGGCATTGTTTTTTGGCTTTCCAGAATTTCAACCCCATTCCCTAATGGTGACTTATTTTTAGCTCATTTTGTGTGCTGTCTTCACCCATTAGGATGTAAGTTTTAATATGAATGCAGGAATTGCCTTTCTTTATTCTTCTCAACATTTATCACAGGGCCTGGTGTGTAAATTGTTGTTTACTTCCTTCCTTTCTTGACTCAAGGGAGAAAGTAATGTGCTGACTGAAAAGAGAGAGAAATTCCCTTCAAACCAATTTTAAAATAATACCTCTAATAAAATTTTGAAGGAGCAGAACCAGCAAAAGATCAGGGTGAGACATTTTTCCTGCTGTTGACAACTTAGGAGGTCATTAGGAAAGGTTTGTGATGCCAGGGTAGGTACCTGCTGGAGCTCACATGACCAGCTGCAGGTCCTGGAGTCATTGGCAATAAACAGTGGCAGTACCAGCTTTGGGAACTTGTAGCCCAGCGACAGTAAAAGGGCAGTACAGCTAGTCAGAAAGAGATTACAGGGGACCCTTTGCTGGCATCAGGTGCAGCTAGAGCTGGCTGGCATCTCTATTGTCCATATGCAGTTCTGGGTCACAGTCCCAGGGTGGAGAAGAACACTTAGGGTGAGTTATAAGGGAGCAGGCACCTGGTCTCAGTTTCAAAGAAGAGGCAAGAACTAGAGTTTGCAACTGCAGGAGAAGAGAGGACCTAGTTACAATTCTGGGGCCAAAAAGAGCTCTAGTGCTTGTGGCTACAGAAGATCAGGGGCCTTCCTGATTAAAGACAAATGTATAGACTAGGAGAATGGTGACTGCACCTCTCTCTTGATCATACCATCTTGGGAAACGTTGAAAACTTGCAGACCACCAGAACTAGTTCTGAAAATAGAGGCGTATAAAAGGTTGAAGCTTGGAATGGTGCCTACCTATACCCAGGTGAGTGGAGACTAGCATTAACATAAAGTTCAAAGTCAAGCTATAGATAGAAAAAATGAGTAACCACCAACAACAAAAATGGAATTTGACCATAACAATCTACTATGGTGTCAGGGAAGGCCAAGACACAGACTTAGACAAAGACAACAAAATAAAAACAATTACAATCTGAGGCTCAAAGAAAAATGCTAATTGGATCCAAGCCCAACAAGAGTTCCTGGGAGAGTTAGAGAAAAAGATAAGAATGGTAGAGAAAAAATGGATAGAAAATTAGAATAATTCAAAAAAAATTCTGAAAAGAGAATTAATAGCTTGCTATAACAGGCACAAAAAATACTGAAGAAAAGAACTCCCTAAAAAGCACAATTGGTCAATTAGAAAAATATATACAAAAGTTCATTGAAGAAAATAATTCCTTAAAAATTAGAAATGGGAAAATGGAAGCTAATGGCTCCATGAGACATCAAGAAACAATAAAATAAATAAAGGCAAAACAATGGAAAAAAGAGAAGACAATGTGAAATATCATGTCAGAAAAACTACTGACCTGGAAAATAGATTGAGTAGAGATGATTTAAAATCTGTCTGAAAGCCACCATAAAAAAGCCTAGACATTATATTTCAAGAAATTATCAAAGAAAATTGCCCCAATATCTTAGATCCAGAGAATAAAATAAAATATTATTTTGAAAGAAACTACTGATCACATCCTGAAAAGGATCTCAAAATGAAAACTCCCAGGAATATTATGGTCAAATTCCAGGGTTCTCTGGTCAAATAGAAAATATTTCAAACAGCCAGAAAGAATTAATTCAAATATTATGGAGCTGCAGTCAGGATCACACAAGATTTAGCAGCTTCCAGAGCAGAGAGAGGAGGGCATGAAATATGATATTCAACAAGGTAAAGGAGCTAGGATAATAACTAAGGATAGCCTACCTAGGAAAACTTAGTATAATCCTTAAGGGTAAAAAAAGGTATTTAATGAAATAGAGAAGTTTCAAGCATTCCTGATAAAAAGACCAGAGCTGAATAGAATGTTTGACATTGAAAGAGAAGACTCAAGAGAAACATTAAGAGGTAAATATGAAAGAGAATTCACAAGAGACTCAATGAGATTAAACCATTTATATTCCTATGTAGGAAGATAATAAGTATTTCCTAATAATTTTTTCATTATTAGGGTAGTTAGAAGGAATCTGCAGAGATAGAGGGCATGTATATGAGTCAATTATGTTGACATTATGTCAAAAATGAAGAAGTAAGAAAGAGAGATGCACTGGGAAAAATAGGAAAGGAAAGACAGAATGGGGAAAGTTATCTCACGTAAAAAGTGTTCAAGAAAGAGCTTTCATAGTGGACAAGAAAATGGGGGGGGAGCAATGCTTGAACCTCATTCTCATTGTAATTGGTTTAAATAGAGAATATATATATATATATATATATATCATATATATTATGTGTATACATGATATGTTTTACATATCATATATACACAGCCCTATACACACACACATACATACATATATACAGATAGATATACATATATACACACATATACCTACACTCACACATACTTTGTTGGGTATAGAAATCTATCTTACCCAGCAGGGAAATAGGAGGGGAAGAGGGGATAAGAGAAAGCCAATTGATGATAAAAAAAAAAGGAAGAAAGATTAAGGGAGTCAGTTGTCAGAAGCAAAACAGACTTTTGAGAAGGGTAAGAATTAAAAGAGAAAGATAAACAGAAGAAAATTGGATAGGGGAAAATAAAAATTAAATTAAAATAAATTTTTAAAAGAAGAATGCAAAAAATTATACTAGAGACACAAATGGAGGGAAATTTGAAACTAATTCTCATAACTTTCAATGTAAATGAAGTAAACAATGAAATGAAATATGTGCAGCATGGAAAAGAAAAACAATAATCTTACCATCATGTCACTTACAAACATCACATCTAAAAAACAAAGATGTACATTGATTCAAAATGCTACATAGTAATACAATTTACTATTTCTTATAGAAATGACCCAAAACAGGAGGAGCATCCATACTATCAGATAAAACAAAAATAAAATATAACAATACAAAGGTAGGCAGAAATTACATAATTGTTACAGGAACAATAGACAAAAAATATCTTATATCAATATTAAAGTTCTTTGCATTAAGAAGCACATCACTTAAATTTACAAAAGAAGAAAATATAAAAATTGCAAAACTATATGGATTCAAATATGATAATTATAGGAGACTTTACTTTTCCTTCCAGAGTTGTACAGATCCAGCAGAGAAATAAATAGTAGGGACAATATGAAATTGAAAAAAAAGTTATTTGAGATTTTAGAAGTAAAAGATTTTTGGAACCTTCTGAATGGGACCACTACAGAATATATCTATTCCTCATCGTTATATGGCACTTTCACAAAAATTGACCTTCTCTTAGAGCACAGAGAAATACAGAAACACTGCACACATCTTTTACAGACTGTAGCAAGAGAAAATAATAATCAATTCAAGAGCATGAATAATTGACAAAGAACTAAATGTAGACCTGATAAAATCAAAATAATGAATAGATCAAGAAAAATCATATAAGCAATTAAAAACCATGTGAAAAACAATTTTTATAATAAAATATTATGTCAAAATTTCTGGGATGCAGCTAAAGCAATAATCATATCAAAATGCAAGTCTTAAAACATTAACAAATAAGGGAAAACAAGATTAATGGACTGAACATGCATTTTTTCAAAATTAGAAAGCTCAAAAAATCAAGAGGCACAGAAGAAATTTTGTCAATCAAGAGAGAAATACTTAAACTGAAAAGAGAAAAGACTAATATACAAACTAATATACAAAACTAAAAGACATTTCTTTGCAAAGATTGGTAAAAGTTATCATCCCTTGACCAAGCCAGATAAAAAGAAGAAAGTGTAAACAAATAAAAAAAATAAGAAATGAACAAGTAGCAAACCCAGAAGAAAAAAGAATGACCATAACTTACTATCCATAGCTATACGTCAACTGAGAAATCAAAAGTAACTGAGCTTTACTTAACAAAAATGCTAAACATACAAACTATCTGAATACCAAATAGATATCTTAAATAACCTGATCTCAGAAGAGGAAATTGAGATGACTATATGGGAACTGTCATGAATAGAGGAAAACTTCCTGGTCTATCTAGCTGGATTTATAATTTATCTATAATTTTTAGATCAATATTTACAATATAGAAATTATTCCCCAAAATTCATGAAAGAAAATACTTTATCAAATCTCTTTAATGAGACAAATATGGTTCCCATCCCCAAACTACAGAAAAATAAAGCAAAGAGAATTTTACACCACTACCGTTCATAACTATACTTCAAAATTAAATCAGAAAAAAGAGTCCATCAATTTATTTTAAAAATATTGATTATGATCAAGATGGATTCATGCCGGGAACGCGAGAACGGTTCAACATTAGGAAAAGAAGAGCAGTTGGTCACAGTAAGAAATACATAAAGCATAAGATTATCTCAAAAGGTACAGAAAAAGCAAAACATTAATTTAAGCTAAAAATCTTACTATGTATGAACACAGAGGATTCCTTTATTAATATGATTATGTAAATCAAATGTTATCAAATGCAATGGGAAAGTTTTGCCAATAAATACAGAAGTTAACCAGAGATGTTCTCTTCCTTTGTCATTATTTGATATAGTTTTGGAACTTCTACCAATAACAACAAAATAAGAGAAAGAAATTAAAGATTTAAAGAAAGGCAAAAAAGGAACAAAACTCTCTATTTGCTTATGACATGACATTTTACATTGAAAATCCCAGGCAATCAATAAAGAAATTAAGATAATTAATGGCTTCATTAAAGTCTTAGTCTACAAAATATACCCACAACAATCAACTGAATTTCTATAAAGGGTGTCTTAAAAGTTTAGTGAAGTTTTAGCCTTTGATAGATTAAAATTACACTAAAAATTCAGGCACGCCATAATTGTAACCAAGTTCAAGAAGCAAAAATAGATAAGTAAATCCCATTCAAAGTATCTACTGAATGCACAAAATATCTGGGAGTCAATCTAGCAAAACATATTTAATTTCTGTATATAAAGCCATTTTAACAATACAAAAACAAAAAACAACATAAATAATTGGTGTAATATTTTGAGCTTATTGCTGGGTTCTACCAATACTGGTACTGATATAAAAAACTGAAAGACATTTCTTTTCAAAGATTAGTAAAACTCCTCATAATTTGTCCAAACTAGATAAAAAGAAGAAAGTGTAAAACAAATAAACAAAATAAGAAACAAACAAGTTGAAATCATATAATGTAAAAGGCAATACTACCAAAGTTAATTTATAGATTTAATGATAAACCCATTAAACTAGCAAAAGGCTTTTGGAGTTAAACAAACATTATAAAAAAAGACATTTGAAGGAATAAAGGGCATAGAATATGAAAGAGAAAGAGGAAAAAGAAACACATGAGACAAGATTTTTCCTTGTCTAGTTTGTCCCATTTTTTCATCAACTAGAAATAACAGGACTAAAACACCTAATGTTTGATAAACTGTAAAACATAAGTTATTGAGAAAAGAGCTCCTTGTTTGAAAAGAGCTACAGAAAAAAATGGAAAGTCTGGCAGATAGTAGGCTTTGAAAAAAATGTAAATTTTAATACACAAATTGGATACATCACCTAAATATTAAAGATTATGGCATAAAATTAGAAGAGAAGAATATTATATAACTTTTCTAACTAGAAGTAGGGAATGAATTCTTAATGAATAAGGAATGGAAACCCTTACAAAGGAAAAAAATAGACAATTTTGATTATGTGAAATTGGATTTTTTTTTAACAGAAACAAATACATCTCAAATAAGAAAAGAAGAGGTTAATTGGATATTTGACTTATTGAATACCTCTAATAAGAGAAAACTAACAGAAGTAAGAAGAGACTAAAAGCCAATCCCTGGTAGACAAGTGGTCAAAGGAGATGAATAGAAAGTTCTCAAAAGCATGGTAATAAACCTTCAACAACCATTTGAAAGAATGTTTCAAATCGCTAATAACAAGAGGAATATAAATCAGAACAATCCTTAGTTTTTGCCTTATGCCTAGTAAATTGCAAAGGAAGATAAAAGAGACCAAGAATCAATGTTGGAGAGGTCATGAAAAGATATACATTGTTGGTGGAGCTGTGAATCCCAGAACATACTGGAAAGCAATTTGGAGTTATTAAAATAAAATGATTAAAACTTTCTTACTTATTAAGCTAGGGATTCTATTTCTAGACATATTGCCCCAAGAAAACCCATGATAAAAATAATGGCTCCATGTATACCAAAATATGTATATCTTCACTTTTCTTATATGTATGTATGTGAGTGTGTGTGTGCATTAGCAAATAACTGAAAATAAAGTAAAGGTTTATGAATTGTAGAATAATTAAACAATTGGCATGTGCTGTATGAAATAACAAACATGGTTACTCTGGAGAAACACAGAAAAAATTACATAAACTGACACAAAGTGAAGTAGGCAGTCAGGAAAACATGCACCATTACTACAACATAAATGGACAGAATGATAACCACAAAACAACAGCAAAATGAATATTGTAAAATTATGAAGAACAATCAATTCTAAAGAAGAGATATAAGACAATGAAGACACCTTCTTTTTTTCCTGTGCAAAGTTGTTGGGGAGTGGATGATATAAGGATGTGGACCACTGTGTATAATGTCAAGTTTTTTGATGTATTGATCAATTTTTTTTTTGTCTTCCTTTTTCCTTTTTGTTTTCTTTTTAAAGTCTTCATTTGAGAGATTGCATGGGGGCAGTCTAGAGGGAGAAATGTAAGCAATGGAAATGTAAAAAAAAAATCCAAAATCTATTAGAAATGAAAGAAATTGAATATTGTCAAAATTAGAATGATCAAGCTTTTCCTCACTTGATGAGCTAAACCTTCTCCCACTCTTTGCAGAAATTTAGGGTCCAAAAGTATATAAAACTACCTATATTCGGTTTTTTTTTTCCTTTCTGTTGATCAGTGTTACTGAACTTTCCTTCCCATTTTTTAGAGTATGGTTCTCTAAGAAAAAAATAGGGGAAGAGATACTGGGGGAAATGCACATGATACAAAAATGCTACCAATAAAAGATCTATTTTAAATATTAAATTCAAGAATTATAAATATACCCTGAATTTAATTTTGTTTTTTTTTAAATCAACTTCACCAGTTGTTTTTGTGGAAAGACATGCTAGCATACAGTAATTTATGTGAAAAAGACATACAGCTTAAATGAACTGGAAGTTTAAAGTAAGTCAACAGTGTGACATGGTCATTTTGTCTGCCCTGAGCAAATCTGGCAATTACCTGTGTCGTTTTATCAATGTAACTGAATTATCGAGTTAGGCTGTCTGCAAAGTGACCAGAATGAGCACATCTTGGCTGAGCTGATGCAATCATATGGATAATTGCCAGATTTCCTTTTCACTCTGTATTATGGAGACAAGGTCTCTTCCCTTTCCATTTTAAGCAGAAATGTAAGTAACTGCCATTTAAATATACTGAAAGTAGAATGGTTTTCTCCTGCTCCCTTCTGGGCTGGTTTTTTTTTTTTTTAATTTTTACTTTATTTAACTTACTTAACTGAAAGTTGATTGTATGATTTAAAAAACATAGAAAATTACTCATCTAATGATGATGAACTTCTTTATTTCAATATTTATTTGCAGCTTTAGGTAACAAATGCTTGGGTGCTTTACAGTTGAGGAAATTAAGGCTCAAAGAGCCCAAAAAATTTGCTCCAGGTTACTCTCCTAGTAAGTGGCAAAACCAGAAAACCCCAGTTTACTCACTCCTCACCCAATTCAGACCTTGTACTCAACATATTTCAATTCCACAAACACTTATAGAATACCTACTGTGTATTAGGCACTGAAAATGCAAAAACAAAAATGTGAAACCATACCTGCTCTCAAGGGACTTAAGGACTGATAGGATAAAATATGTGTACTCTCCAATGTACCAGCACCAGTGAAACTGTGATCTCACTGGTGTGGATATTTCCTCAAATGATGAAAGATCACAATGTATCTATGTATGACCATCTTGTGCATGATTGTGTAAACTGAGTTTTAAATTTATGCTTCCATAAATTGAGCACAGAGAGATATGCTGAACATCCTGTATCTTTACTTGCTAACGATTGAGATTATGTGATTTTAATTTTGGCACACAGACTCTCTAGAACTCACTCTTGTTCTGTGACCGGTTCATCATTCACCCCTCCCAGCATTTATTTCACTAATAACATCTTTAATGTTACTTCTGAATAATTCTTTGTTCATCATATATTTCAGCTTGCTCACATCCACCATGCATCTTTGCATTGCCCTTTCAGTGATTTTCAACTTCACTTTTTGGAAATTAAAGCTGTATAATCATACCAAGTCAATAAAAGGATATTGGTGTCAAAAGACAATGCCCTTGTTTTGGAAAGAAACCTGACATTCATAAAAATAACTACAATTTTCCAAAGGCAGTTCTACCTGCTGCTTTCCTCCTGTAAGGATGAACCCAGCTCATACATCTGCATTGTCTGTTCAAGATATATGTACTGATTAATGTGATCTATAGGCTGTCCATCCAATCCTTTGTCAAAGTATGAGCAAAAGTGTCATCCACTTGATTTTTTTCTATACAGGTAAGGTCAAACCATTTAGAATGATTTAAAGGTTCTATAGTGTTCCAGGGCTTAATGTAACCAGCACAATGTTATCTACAAACAGGAGCAACTAGAAGACTTCTTCCTTTAAAGGGAATCTTTCTTTGGCTTGGACTTTGTACTAGACCTTCTCCATGAAATGGCAAACTCCCTTGAGAAGCATCTATTTCCCGGCTCTATACTTCACTGATAGTAAAAACAAAAGGATTATAGAGCAAAGTTACCTCTGTTAGGGACCCTGTATGATTGTTACAAATGCATGAAACTTTTTTTTTAGAGAACAGCCCTCCTGTTAAAATACATTTTCCTCTGGAAAATCAAATGCCTTTTTACGATCAACAAATAAACCCCATGGAATATTTGTTCTCTATAGTTTTCCTCTATTCAGATAATGGTATAGATATGGTCTACTGTGGAGTATTCCTTGTGAAAGTCTGTCTATTCCCTTCTGATTGGATTATCATGAATTCTTTCTTTCCCACATGGAATATGGGTAATGTCCCAAAACTTTTGTATCAGTGAGAAAATAGGCTTGTGAGTCTATTATTGGAATTCTCTTTGGTTACCTGTGTGGCTTTTGGTTAACTTCTTGTTTGCCTTACCTCTTTGTTAAAAATAAAGTCTGAGATTTTCCTCCCCATGATCTTCTCCTCTTTTATATGTCTTGAGACTCAATCTGTCCAAGTCATCACAAGTGTATCATCTCATACACTGACCTCCTTCATATATAATAGATCTAACATCGTTGTTTTCTTCATTTTCATGTCAGCTTTATCAAAAGCACACCAAGAAATATAAAACTAGAGTTCAAATATGACAATTCCATTCTGCTTGATGGTGATAAGAGTTTGTAATAAACAGTTCACATTCAGCCCAGTTTCCTCCTTCTTTTATAGGTATGTGTCTTAGATCAAAATGATTGTCAAAGAAAGGTGAATGAACCATTGAAGCTAGAAAAATAAACAGCAGAATTTTGGTGAAAATTTTAAAAAATGTGGATTGAAACTTAATTTAAATTCTCTTTTTCTATAGTTAACCAGAGATTTTGATGAGCCCCCAACCCCCCCATTCCCCTAACACTCCTGTAAATCAAAATTTAATTATAATTTAATGAATATACCTAGACAATTTAGGAAACAATGATCAAAAATCATATTGTGCTACAAGAATCTTTAATTTAGAATGAATGACATTCAGATTTGCAAAGAACATGGAGATCCACCATGGATGATAATGTTAACTGGGGCTTACAGAAGTTACTTCACTTGCCTTGCCAACAGAGTCTGAATAAGAATCTAGGAATCCTGTCCCCAAATTTGAAGCACTTTCCACTGCACTACAGTACACTGCCTTGAGCAAGTTAGTTTCTTCAGGTCTCACTTTCCTTATTTATTAAATCAGAAAATTGGACCAGATAATCACTAGAAATCTAAATCCCACGAACCAACCTATATAGGGTTCATTTAGCCCAACTCCTTTATTTAACAAGAGAGGAAAGTGAGAACCAGAGAAGTCACGTGATATGATTCCAACCAAGATCCTCTAAATCCAAATCCATCTGCTGTGTTAGACACTGTATGCTTGATCCTGGATGTCAGCAAGCTATATTACAATTATCAGTTAAAAATATCATGAGCTACACATGTAGAATTTTTGTTTTGTGACCCACTATTGAAAAACTCTGAATGTCTTAGAATTATGCATTTCACACTTATCAGAGTTGGATCCACCCAATTTTTTGGGTTCTGCTCTATGAGATATGACCTACCTCAACCCTCTTCACTTCCCAGTTTGGAAGGACTAGGAAGGAGCCATTTACCAGTTGATTTACTACAGTACAATGGAAATGCTTATGCATTTATGGATTTGTAATCTTGGTGATATGAGTATATCCTCCACTGGTGCAAGTTGCAACCCCTCTATGCTTTTTTCTTCTGTACAGTTCTTTGATGTGTTTCTATGTATGTTCCACAGAGGATTTCATCAATGTGTCTGAGGCTCTTGCTCTGTTTTTTTTAAATATATGAATGCCAGTACAACATTCAGGATACCCAACTTATCTTTCCCCATTGAATGATCAGCCTAGCTCCTTTTTTGCTTGTCTAGGACTTTGTTTCTATCAGGAGGTTCAATTCAAGTATTTATTGACCACCCACTACGTCTGGCACAATCAGCCTAATGAAATAACTTGCCAGTTGGTCTTCCTGCCTCAAGTCTCTCCCCACTATAGTGCATGCTTTACTCAGCTATCAAAGTAATCTTCCTAAACTATAGGCCTGACCATGTGACTCCTTCCATCCACTCAATAAATTCCAATTGCACCATTCATGATGTCATATAAAGTCCTGTTTGGAATTCAAATCCTTTCATAACCTCTTCTCCCTTTCCCCAACATACATGTATTTCCAGTCTTTTTATACTTTAATCCTCCCAACCCTTACCCCAACCATATACTCTGTAATCTAATGACTCTAGGCTCCTTGCTACTCCCCATTTGAGACACTCCATCTACCCATTCCATTTTTTTTTTATACAGGCTATCTCTCATGCCCTAAATTATCCCCCTCCTCATCTCTGCCTCCTAGTTTCCATCAAGTCCCAGATAAAATTCTGTCTTCTATAAGAATCCTTTTTTATCCCCTTTGGTGCTAGTGACTTCCCACTGTTAATCATCTCCCATTTACCTATAGGTGTCTTATTTGTAAATATTTACTTGTATGTTGCCTCCCCCATTAGGGTATGAGTTCGTTGAAAGCAGGGTCTGTCTTTTGCCTTTCTTTATATCTCCAGCCCTTGGCACAATACCTGGCACATGTAGGCATTTAAATTTTTATTGATTATCTTAGGTTCTGGGGGCTAGGAAAGGGGACATACAAAAGAATAGTTCTTACCCTGGAGGAGTTTCCACCCTTGGCTGGAATGGGAAGGTTGGGATTGTGTTAGAAAGAAGGAAAGGATTTGTACAAAAGAACCATGTTTTATGTGGTTCCTGCCTCTGAGAACTTTTACTCTTTTATGAGGGAGGAGTGGAAGAAAATAACTGGAGAATAATCCAAAAGTAGTCGCTGATCATGACATAGTATATGAAAAAAAATCAAGGGCCCAATGTGTAGTAGAGACAGTGAGGTGAATGAACAGTTAGCACAGAGTGAGATTGGTACTGGCTGGCATTGTCAGGCCCCATAATGAAAGTGGAACTGTGAGATGGCCCTTGAGGTGAGATCTAGACTCTATTGAAATGACCCAGATGAACAAAAAGACAGGAAAAAAATAAGTTTGGACCTCAGGGTTCTGGTCCTCTTGATCCTGCCCTTCCCATCAGATCATTTGAAACCCACTGTGAAATTTCTGGCTATCTCAATCAAGTGGGAGGTGGGCTTCTCCATGACAGGTGTCCTGCAACATGCTAATTGGACTATCTATTAAATACGAAATGTTTGACTTGCAGTAATGCTTTTTTTCCCTCAGCTTCATAAAAAGGATGCCTTTCACCAAATGTCTGACAATGGCAGTCAAGAAATGAGCCCTCTTCCTTTGAGGGAGACTGACTGTAGGGGGAAAGATAATTACTTAGTTCCTTTATCTCTGAATTATTTGTAATGAAATCTGAAATCACACCACAAGGTCTTTCATGAGGATGTCATAAATTAAGATGCGTCGATGTATCGGGTGCATCTGTTCGGCTTCACGGCCTTTGTCTTCTGCAAAGAGCACAGCAGTTCTAATACCCAGCAGACAGCATTTACGCAAATGATGCCCTGGTCTATGTCATTAATATTCAGTGATTGTCTGTCATAGACACCTTACTGTACATCTGTTATGCAAATGTATGTTAATGCAAGCTCCCTGACAGCTGCCTCAGTTCCCTCCCTAAAATGATCTTTTTCCATTTTGAAGTTTGCAATCTGTTCCCCAAAATGTTAATCTCACAATTAGCTGAAATTGCTAAACAGAAATTTTACATGTTGGGTCCCAAATAGAAAGCCGTGTTTTAAAATAGATGGTGAAGCTTTTCCTCACTCATTTGTTTTAGATGTGAATCAGAAAAGGGTAAACATTGATCTTTGCACAGCCTGTGTTGAGATGAATGGCAACGTTCCCTCCCCAGCAATCAGGTTTACAGGAAATGATGCCACCGCCTTCCCACATGCCCTGCTGCCGTTCAAGCGCCTTTGCCCTTCAGGCTGCTGTCGCTAGTGCTCTCTCTCCCCCATTGCTGAAAGATTATGAATTTCTCTTTTTTACCATCTGAAAATAACGATTTCTCAGGCTCTTAGGATATCTGCAAGTGACAAAATCAGAGAATTTTGTGAGCAGCAGAGGAGAAGCATGGTGGAGAATCTCGGAAGAGCTTACAAGAGCTGCTGCTCCTTTCGCAAGGCTGCATTGAGGAGGGATATAAAATGCTCTAGCTCAGTAGCACAAATATTTGACTATACAATCTTTTTAATAGCATAGATTTTGAATTGGAAGGGACCTTCCAGAACATTTCTCTCAGCTTCTAAATTTTATCCACAGAGAAGCTCAGACTTAGAGAGTGGATGACTTAAGATCTTAGATTCAGAGCAGGAGAGGCCTTAGAAATCATCTCAGCACAGCCCCTCATTTTACTGATGAGAATCTTGAGTCTGAGAGAGATTGTCCAAGGTCACACAGGTGGAAAATAGCAGGGCTGAAATTTGAACCAAAGTCCTCTGTTCCCAAATCTAGCACTCATTCCATTGCACCATACTTGAGCAAGATCACAAGGGAAGAAGAATGGGAGAGAATTTTAGACCATCCTCTGTCCAAAACTCCGAACTCCTGAAGCATTTGTAACATCATATGAATGTCAACTTTCTGTCCTTTGAGGCTAGATCAGATTTCAGAAACATCCAGAAGTCATTACTGCCCCCAATTACTACAGTTGAAAAACTGCTAGGTGACATTCCATGGTAGGTAGGAGAGTAGTTCCCACTAACAGCAGTTGGTAGGCAAGTAAAATAAAGATGAGTTGAGTTTATTTTCATTTTCATCTGGGTTACCACAGACACAAACATCCTGATTGTTCCACCCCAAAACACTCCAACCCCATTTGGATTTGATTTCCCCTAACACTAATGTGGATAGTATTATTTCAAAAGTATAAATTACCCAGATAATTGCGTGGGCTTGACCCTTTTTTTTGCTGTAATCAATCGGCTACCTCTGGGACTTTGATTATTGGTACTGACATTTAAAACCTTTTACAACCTGGTTCTACCCACCTTTACAGGCTTATTGCACATCACTGCAATTCATTCATTATGTGTTTTGGCCAAGCTAGCCTGGCTACTGTTGTCAAAATTCAGTACTCATTTCCCCATCTTCAAGCCTTTGCACACACACGTGGGCAGAATCTATTCCTTTACCTGTGTCTCTTAATATCCTTAGCTTTCTTCAAGGCTCGACGCATATACCACTTCCTACATGAAGGCTTTCCTGATGCTCTAAATTCTTAGTGTCCTCTCTCCTCTTGTTTAGTCCTCTATGTGCTTGTCTTTTAACATGTTTTCTTTACCTAGTAGAATGTTTTCAGTTTTGTCTTTGGATTTTCTGCACCCAGCACAATGCACTAAACATGTTTCATGTAAGCAATTATTGCTTAGGATTAGATTGGATTATGTAACTACTATGTAAAGGAGGCTAGGAACTTGGAAATATCTATTAAAAATGTTTTCTTGGTGCCTTTTCTTTTTCATAATAATTCTATAAATCCTCTCTTCTCTCAAGTTAACCCTTTCTTGTACCAAAGGACAACAGTTTCAAAAAATCAACAGTCCCAGTGACAGCATCTGATAGTGCATAAAATATTCTGCATCCATAGTATTCTACATCTCCACCAGAGGGAGAAAGATGGAGAACATCTATTATAGAATGGAAGAGAAAGGCAGCATAGCCTGGTGGAAAGAGCTTTTGCCTTTGAGCCAGGAAAATCTGAATTCAGATCCTGCCTGTGATGTGTACTTTCTGACTACTGGTGAGTCATTTGAGTTCTTAATGCCTCCAAACAAGCAACTTTGAAAGATTTAAAAATTCTAACCTATGGCGATCATCGGTCATGATTTCAGAGGCCCCAGGCAACCATGTGACTGCAGATGCTGGAGTAAAGATGCTGATCTGCATTGGTACAGTGATTCACTAGGAATTCCCTAGATTGATGACATCTGGTCCCCCCAAAAGTGTAAAACATATGCCAGATAAACATGAACATCCATATAATTATAACATCACGGATTTAGAGCATGAAGAGATCTGAGAGACCACTAGTTCATCCCCCTATTTTTATAGATAAGGAAATGGAGACCAATAATGTTAAATGACTTACCCAAGGTCCCACCTATATTAGATCATGGCACATTCAACCTTAATGCTTTTGCTCCAAATCCAACCTCCTTTTCAGTACAACATATTGTCTCCATTTTAGACTGTAATTTCTCTGACATCATGGCTATATGTCATTTTCCCATGCACTTAGTACCTGAGTGTTTTTCTTAGTTCTCCAATTTTTGCCTGTTTAATCCCTGTCCTCTCGTATTATCTTTGCATTCTATTTTGCTCAGAGCTGATGGTCTTTTTTTTTTTTTAATCTCTCTATGTTCTTCTGCTCTTCACTCCTTCTCTTGAAGGAAGAAGGAAAACTAATCAACAAGCATTTAATCAATGACAAGCCATTTATTATATGCCAGGAACTGTAAAAATTTCCATATCCTTGTTCAGTCCTTTACACTTTGATCCATGAAGAACACTTTTGAACCCTACAGTGGGGTAGTGGGTGATTATGAGACCTTTCCAGGACCTGGCATTTTATAAATTCATAGAAAGAGATACTGGAATTGCCCAACCTCTTCATTTTATAAATGAGGAAATCGAGACTGAGAGATGGGGAATAACTTTTTTAAGCTTACGTAGCTAGTGTATATATATATGTATATATATATATATAATGTTATATATATGATATATATATAACATTATATATATATGTGTGTGTGTGTGTGTGTGTGTGTGTGTGTGTGAAGGTAAACACCTACTATGCTCCAGTAATTATGCGTAAGTATATTATCTCTTTTGATCCTCAAAATAACCTTAAGATGTAGGTGCTACTATTATCCCCATTTTTATAGTTGAGGAAACTGAGGCAGACAAAAGTTAAAGGACTTGCCCAAGATCACACAGCTAGCAAGTGTCTGAGGCTGATTTTTTTTTACTTGGTGTTCTATCCACTTGGTCAATCAGATGGCAGAGTGAATATTCAAGCCTACATTTCTCCTAAATCAACTCCTGTGCTCTTTCTACTATATTGTGATTTCTAGGCTGGAAGACTCTATATTAAATAAGCTCCTGCTTCAGTCATTTTACATTATTTTCTCTATGTAGCTTTGCAGCAAGTGACCTTATATGCCTTAAGTCTTTGTTGGCAGCTGCCACCCCAGCAAAGGCCCCCAGGACTACCCTAAGGTACTTCCTCATCTGTCCCTCACAAACTCATCTGGCCTCAAGGGATGAAGTGACTTCATTTTTCAGGGAAATATATCATGTTCTCTAAGAAATACCCTACATTTATGTCCTTCTGCCTAATTGTAGTCTTTTGGTATTCTTTAGCAGTCTTTCCTTGACTGAGTGGTTTGAAGCAGCTCCTTATAACAGCTCTCTGACCATGCCAAAGAAGAGGCATAGCCCTGGTAAGGCTCATGTTACTCATTAATCAGAAGGTTTCCAATTATAGATGTAGAGCAATAAGTTTTAAAAATGTGCTGCTTCCAAACTTTATGATTCCTCCTTGAGCAAAGTGGGTTGAAGGGGCAATCCACATTGTGTGGACTATCTATTAGAGACTGTGAGAGATGCTTTGTCCATATAGCATAATTATAAGTGTGTGAGGAAAGGGATGCAAAATGAGGAGAGCCAGACATCTTGCAGTATGACTGACATGCCCATATACCTTCTCCGAAACCACTCTCAAAGCGAAAATTGAGCTGGGGAAAGAAGCGAGATTTTAAAGTAAAGAAGATTGCGTCAATAACAGTGATCTAGGAGGCATAGCCCATCTCCCACCTCTATGTCTTGGCACACACACACACACCTTATGATTGGTAGGAGGTCCTTCCTTACTTTTGCCCCTTGGCATTCTTAACTTCTGTCAAGTGTCTCCTGCTACAAGAAATTTATCCTCATTCTCCCAGTTCCTAATGCCCTGGCTCCAGAAATTATTTCATATATATTTTGTATACAATGTTTTACGTTCATAATTTCCTCCAATAGAATGCAAGTTTCTTGAGGACAAGCAATGTTTTCCTTTTGTCTGTATATGTCCAGTGCCTAGCATAGTGCCCAAGAAACAGCAGGCACTTAATACTTTTTTAATTGAATTGTTGCCATATACCAGTTGGTTTATCTGCCCTCTGCATTAGTTGCTTAATTAAAGATAGGGACTGGGCTGGAGAATTCTCCCCATAAATATTGTTTTTCTGGTCCATCTACCATGTTGACACTTTTGAGTTTTTACCTCAATCATATTTCTTCCCCTGTCCAATGGATTGTCTTTCTTTTTGTTCTGATTTTCATATAAAACATACATTCATTCAATCATTTAGCAAATTTTCACTTGGTGACTACTACTAAGTCAAGGAATCTCTTTTCATCAGCAGTATAGAGCCTGCATGTCTATTTGCAGTCTGGTCGATTCCAAGGTTGCCAGGGAAGTTAATGAGGACATTGGCTTCTGTGGGAGCTCTCCAACTGAAAAGAATTCAGGAGAAAACAGAAGGCAGAGTCTGATGATGCATGGCCAGACTCAGAATTTTACATGCACTTAGAGAATAGGAAGTGGGACAGATTAGATTTCTCCACATTTAGTGCAACCCATGTTGCTAAACCAGTACCAAAGCTTTTCATCTCTGAACCTTAGAGCTTGACTCTGCTTCAGCTGCCTGGATTTGACTCTCTCCCTGAGATCTGAAACAGTCTCACCTTCAGATGTCTCTACTGTCCATCTCCCTGACTACCAATCTCAGCTGCTGCTTGGCTCTCCCTTTGGTCATCAATACTGACTTTCCCTTTCAGTTCTAGTATATGTAGTCTTGTCCACTACCTTCTTCTTGCTTGACTTCTGGGCCCATTTTCATTCCATATCCTGTACTATAACATATTGATTGAAAACTTTGCTCTTTGTATCTCCTACCCACAATGGTTTGGGAAGACTTCAGTCAACACCATGGAATTTGTGAAGCCTTAGTCTGTGGCAATAATGCATCCAAGATCAATATCTTGTTACTGAGATGAATAACTGAAATAGATGACTCACAGAGCTGCATGGATGAATTTCCTGCTGTAGAGAATTATAGTATATAGCCTGTATCAGGGCTTCTTAACCTTTTTCTGCTTGTGACCTCTTTTTGAATTTTGGCAGTGTTCATTGGCATTGCATGGCTTGAATACAAAGTGTGCATGCTTCGTGTTCAGAACCAAGGCTGAAGTGAAGTTATGCGATGCAACATGGGCAAATGCTGCCAGAAATACCTTGGATTCATTGTGCATTTCATTTTTAATTAAATTTTGGTCATTGAACATTCAGAAAACTTATGTTGCCAAATTATTCATGACCCTATGTGGAGGTCAAGTCCCACAGTTCAAGAAGCTCTGGACTCTATATGATATGCTACAAGTTAGATTAAGGAGGCATGGTTAAATAGTTTGTGTGAAAATGATTAGGTCTATAGACAGAAGAGTAGCCTAATGGACTCTAAGATCATATGAGTCAATGATGTAATGTAGCAGTCAAAAAGGTTTGTCTGATCATGGGGTGCATTAACAGACATATCTTCCAGGGATATGTGTATTTGTTATTCTATGATGGTGTCAGTAGAAAAGAGAGATATAGCATGATAGCTTAAGGAGGGATGGCAAGATCAATTAATAATCTAGCAAAAATAGCTGACATGATAAAAGTACTCTACAGCCGTCATCTCATTTTAATTCTTACAACACTCCTTTATGAGTCAGTATATGAACAAGCATTTTAGTAAGTTGACTGTACAAACATCATTATTGCCATTTTACAGATAAAACCAAACCTCAGAAAGATGGAATGATTTGTCTGAAGTCACATGGCTAAAAAATCAAAATGCTTGAGCGGGGACTAAAGTGGGATAAGATAGAGAAACTGATGAGTATAAATCATACTTTTATGATTAGTATAATTGAGAAGTATAGAGCAAAGTACTTTGATCTCATAGGACAAAATTAGGAGCAACAGGTAGAATGTGCAAAAACAAAAATTTAGAGATGAGGTCAGGACAATTTGTTTTTCTTCAGGAGTTACGGAGAAATCTAGTGCCTCCCAAAGGCAAGTGTATTGAACAGTGAAACCTAGTATGGATCGTAATCATTTGCTTAACATAAACCAGTGCAAATTTCTTTTTCAATAGTGAGCCAAGCCAAAAAATTTGGTTAAAAAAAGAGCTAAACAGAAAGAATACACTTAATAACTAGGTCTTTATGTGGTATAGGAAGAAAGCACTCTGGGGACTGGAAACAGTCAACCAGCATTTTAGTTGCACATTCTGGGTGGGGTTATGGAGAAAGCCTTTAGCCGTCTAATTGAAAGGCAAATCATAGGCATTGAATTCTCAAGCCTGGAAGAGATCCTAGCTATTGCTTCTGACTTTTGGTGGGTCTTCACTTCACCTTTTTAGTTTTCCTAACCCTGGCTTGATTAGCTGACCAAGCATATGTATATTTAATCTGCCCAGTATCTGGTTCCACCAATCTATCCCTTATCCCACCTGACTTTCATCCTCCAGTGATGAGACCCTGCCTCCCTTCCTATCTGTGTCTTTTCCTAGTTCCCATGACCTCCTCTCACCCTACTTTTGGTACAGAATTCCCAGTATGGATTCCTAGTTCATCTCTACAATCACTTGCCCAACCCTTCCCTAATAAAAGCCTCAACACCTAGGTACTAGACCTACCCACTAGTTTCATCCCCACCTATCCATTCACAATACCTACAGGTCTGATCTTGCTGTCTGTACCCTGAGAGTAGACATAGTTCCCAGAACACCTTCCAATTCATCCTAGATAATGCAAGCAACATCAGCCTTTCCTGAGTAGTTATACTTTTGGCTGAGCCCAGTTGCTTCATTTGGATTTATGGACATATTGACTTTAGCTCACCTACTTCTGTCACATCTTGCCTAGTCCCTATTTCTCCATCATTTCCTTTTATTTATTTATTCATTTCCTTATTTATTTATTTATGGAATATTTTATTCCATATCTTACTTATTCCCTATTGGTAGTGTATTACAGGGGAAAGAATATGAACTTTGGAGTCAAAGGACATGGGTTTAAATCCTCTCTTCTACTTTCTATCTATGTAACCTAACCTCTCTTGGCCTTATTTTTCTCATCTGTAAGGTGGGAGGGGGAGTAGGTGTAGGGAAGGGAGGATTGCTGAAATTTCCTCTAACATTTCTCAGCTTGGAAATCTAGAATTTCCAGTTCCCTCTAATGAACTCAAGAAGTTGAATTTTCAAAAGGGCTTTACTGGTGCTCAAGGGAAAGGTAAAATAAAATAAATTTGTGAGACAGGTGAAACTGTAGCTAACATATCCCTAATTAGTTATAAAGTCCTGTACAAACTTTTTGAGCTAATTAGCTACATTATCTTTGGACTCTCAGATTTCTCCAGGAAAAATATTGTGCAAATCCTGCCCCTAGTCTTTGTGCAACCCAATTCCAGGTTATCTTTCAATATACCATGGCCTCATATACCATTCTGACTTTGGCTTTTCCCTGTGTTCACTCCAGGGTGGTGTGTTATAAAATACTGGTGAGAACTTCTCAATTGGGGACCCTTATCTAAATGAGTACTGTAAGGGTACTCCCTTACATCACTAAAGGCAGTTGTAAGTGTTACATGACTTGGATTAAAAAAAAACAAAAACAAACATATGTCTGCTCTTCTGTTTTACCTGGAATCCAGGGTTATCTAGTAAAATTCTTTTGTTTAGTTATAGACAGAAATGGACAGACAGAAGGATGGAAGAATGGAAGGATGGATGAATACCCTAAAATATTCAAAACACCTTTTCATGTTCTGGTTATGGAAATAGAAGTAGAAAAATATCAAATGAAAAATCATTATCAGAATTGCTATCAAACAAACCTAAACAAACCATAGCTTATAAAAGCATTAAAATCTGCAGCCAGATTTTCCAGACTGAAGGGTCATAGGTACTTTAGATAAAAATTTGGATTTGTGGATGATTATGTAAATCCAACTTATACTCCAGCCTTTTTGAGATTTGTGCCTGCTGTCCACCACATGCATGGGCTTTAAGATATTATATAGATTAGGAATAACCCATTGTGTGTTTTATTTTTTTGAAAGATTTTTCTCAAAGCATCCAGATCAAGGATTATTTTTCACAGTTCCCATGAACCTTGGTCTCACAACTATCAGCTTAGAAGTTTGGATGTAATAAGTGTACACCAGAAAGAAAATCCATATCTGGGCCCACATTGACACAGATAGAATGTGTGCTGCAACTAGAAGAATGTTATCTCTAGAAGAAAAATTATTTGAGTTAAATCATCATTTATCAACATCTTATGCATCATGCACCAGTTTCTTGGTGATTTTTATCCTATGTAGAATGCTTTTTCTTTCCCTCTTTCTTTTGCCCTGTGCACCAGATTCCTAACAGATTCTGTACCTATAGCCTTTCCTTGCTCATTCACCTGTTATAGTCTGTTTTTTTGGCCTCAAAGCAGTAATTTTTTTGGGCCTTGGCTAATGACTTGAATCACATTCGTTTCCCTCCAGATGTATGTCACCCCTCAGAGCCTATTAGTTGCCCTGAATTGCAGAATTTTATGGCTCCACAAACCAAAAAGGCAAACTTTCTTCATGTATAAGGCACTGCTATCTTGAAAAGAATAAAAGGGGGATGTAGGAGAGTTAATTGTCTTGGGAAAATATAAACTGCAGGTTATATAGGGTTCAGCCAGATCCATTTCCATTTGGAAATGTGCTCTTTTTTCTTTCCATGCTCAACTCTGTCTCACTGAACCTTTCCTGGCCAACACTCCAAAGCTCTTGGTGTTTGGTCCATTCTGTATGTCTTTGGTGCTACTAACTTAGCTCTCTATGGTATGAAATCTTACCATCTCACATACTTCTCTTCAAAATCTGTCTCTGGCCTACAGTCAATATAGGTCAAAGTTCTTCCTTCTTTTCCTTTGGCACTCCAGCTGGCTACCAGAAATCTGAGTTTCTTTATTTGGGGAAGAAGGGAAAGAAGAAGAAGTGCTTCAGGGAGGCACTTTGAGTATGAGGTAGCTGGAGAATGACTCTTTTACCTCACTGGCACTGTCCCTCATCCTCATCATAATAGCTAAAATGAACACACCACTTGCTCTGTTCCAATGTCTTGTGCTACGTGCTTATACAAGTATTATCTCATTGTATCCTTTGCAACAATTCTATGAGTTAAGTGCTATTATTATCTCCCTTTTACAGAAGAGAAAAATGAGACCAACCAGTGTTAAGTGACTTGCTCAAGGTCACATAGCTAGTGTATGTCTGTGGCTGGATTTGATCTCGGATCTTCTTGACTCCAGGCCCCAGACTCTGTTCACTGAACCACTTAGCTGTCCCAGTTTTGTTTTCACTGCCCCTGAAACATCAAACAGACAGATTTAATGGAATGCCTATCAGCCCCCTCTCCTAGGAAAACACAAAGACAAGAGAGATGCCATGAGCACAGGTGTGGACAGTCTCCCAGGGAGCTATAGATATTACTGATATTAAGTCTGGACTCAAGACTCATGGATACCAAGGTGAGCCGTATCTTCGTAGAGATCTTCTCCCACTCACACTCAAACGTTGACTAATATGGTCTAAATCAGGGGTTTTGAACCTGAGGTCTGGAATTTCAATGACTGTACTTCAACTCAATAGATTTCCTTTGTAATTCTATGTGTTTAATTTTGTGCACTTAAAAGCATCCTTTTGAGGAGGAGTCCATAGGCTTCATAAGACTGCCAAAGATGTCCATGACACACACAAAAAAACTTAAGAACCTCTCATCTAAATTCTGTTTGCCTAGTCTGCCTATTACCAGCGATCTTCAGGTTAAAAATACTGGTAAAGTGGGTGATTGGCCTATTAAAAACTCAGTGAGTAATCATTGCTGTCTTCTATTATAAATCCCTATCAAGATTCCTTATTCCTGTGGGCTGCTATCAGCATTGTATTGTGTTGGGGTATGATGATCTCACCCTACCTCTTGTTATAGTTCTTAGATGGGCTCCTCCCATCATCTCCTGGAATCAGTGGTTTAAGCCAATATCTTTCTGTCTCATCACTGAGGCTCTGCTTACTTCCTAGGTTCATGTGGATTAAACCATGCCTCATCAACCCTCATCACTGTAAGAGAACTCTTGACTTGAAAACTCCACAAATTTTACAGTCTTCCATGTAGATGACAGATATATGCCTCAATATATATGTATGTACATATGTGCTTATGTATACTCCATATGTATTCTCTGCATTGGAAAGGACTGCAGAGACCTTCTAGATCAACCTGTACATACCTGAAAACCCCTTCTAAATATTCCTTCTGAGTTATTGTGCAACATCTGCTCTAAGTCCTCCATGGAAAAGAGAATTTATCACCATGGAAGGAAACCCTTCAGCATTTAGACAGAATTAATTGTAAGGAATTATAGCTTAAATTTGCTAAACTTTCATGTAGTGCTCCTTGCTCTGTTCTTTTTGATTACACAGAACAAGTCTAGTCACATAACAATCCTACTACCTTGAAGACAACTCTGATGTCTTTTCATGGTCCAGTGAAAAGAGAACTGAATCTTCAGGGAGGTGACTTGGGCTGGAATTCTGACTATTCCATATATTATCTTTGGCATATTGGCTAATTCATTTAGACTCCATGGACCTCAATGTCTTTATACATAAATTAAGTGTGTTGTAGTGAAAGGTGAGGTCTAAATTTATAATTCCATGATTTTCCTAGGCTTTCTTTTGTCTAGGCTAAATAGTGCTCATTCTTTCAGTCAGCCTTGTATAGTATGGTCTCAAGTCTTCTCCTCTGTCCAGTCTGGTTACCCTTTTCTGAAAGTGCTAGAATTTGTCAATATCCTTCCTAAAAGGCAATACCCAGAACTTGCAAATGTTTCATATGGGATTTGGGATCATATACTCACATACAATGACCACCAATTTACATTTCCATGTAAATATTACATATGAATATCTGTTCTACTCTATCTTTTTTTCTTTAACGTGTGATACGGTGGAAAGACCCTAAATTTGGAGTCAGAAGACTGGATCAAGTTCTAGTTCTCACATTACCTAGGAGACTTAGGAGAAAAAAATGTCACTACTCTCCACCTCTGTTTTCTCATATGTAAAATGACAGGGTTGGCTTTGAGCACCTTTAAGGTCCCTGTCAGTTCTAACTCCTATTATTTGTTATCTACCTCATTCCTCTTCTCTTGAGTGAAAGAACAGAGAAAGGACTGGGTTCTGTGTGGACCGTGACCTTGATTCTAACTTGTACCCCCATATTTCAGTAATCCTACCCCTGCCCCTAGGTCACTTCTTCTATCACATCTTGCTTCCATCCACAAATGAAGATGACTGTAGCCTCTGGCTTGGGAGTGGTTCAGCACTAATGACAGCTCTGCAGGAGCCCTGTGGCCAGAAGCCTTGGATGCTCCCCACTGGCAGGAAGAGCTGGAGAGTATGTGCTGAAACGTGGCACTGACACAGGTCTCCAAATACAGTTTTGCACCAGATGCAATATCAGTGTTGATGGCACATGAATGCAAATCTAGCTTTTCAACTTGACTGCAAGGCTTGAGTCCAGGATGGGTAAATAGAATCAAATCATATCAGTATTCCAGGTAACAGAATAAGATTTCTATAACTAAGCAAGATGAGGAGACATCTCAATCAGTTGAACAAACACCACATCCACCGAAAAGTACTATGCTTTGTGCCAAAGTCATGAAAATGGGAAACAAAATAATTCCTACCCTCATTAAGCTTATAATTTAGTATCAGGGATAGGACCTATTCACAAGTAACTTTAATACAAAGTAGAATGTGTTGGTGGCAAATTACATGTCCAGACAAAATGCTGTGGAAACACTAAAGAAAACCTGACTTTTAGATATGAGGAAGAATTACCAACTAATGTGGGACTTGATAGGATAGAAAGATTTTAATAGACAATGTGATATAGTAGGAAGAATATGGAATTTTAGGTAAGGAGAGATCTAGGCTCAACATTTTCACTTCTGATCACACATAGATATCATTTTGATGCTTTTGAGCCAAAGGGCAAATCTTTTAATTTCTTACAGCCTCAGTTTCCTTCTTGGTAAAATAGAGAAAATTTGTATAGTGCCTACCTCATAGGGTTCTTGTGAGAATCATATGAAATAAGTATGTAAAGCACTGTCCAAATATTAGCGTTATGATTACTATTAATAGGTAGAGATAAAGAAGGAGAGTATTTCAGGCATAGGAAATTACCTGTGTGATTTGATTAATAACCCATTACATTTCTATAGCCCTTTATGGTTGCTAAGTGCTTTGACATAGAGTAGTGCTGTCATGAAATTATCATTCAGTTATGTATGACCTCACTCTGCATATTGATGAGATGAGCTCTTGCTGAAACAGAATAAAGAGCTCAAAAAGCCACAATTCCGATGCACAATATGACGCAAATCTAATGCAACAGTTTTATCACAGGTCTTTCTATGCATGTAGGGACTTCTTGGGAAAGTGTAGAAACGTAATCGGAGGGTGAATAAGTTCGCCATGTCTCACATAAAGCTTCTCCTCTCAGGATTTAATGCATAGTCAGGGTTGAACACCGTTGTACTTGCAGTGGCACCCCAATGACTCATTCTGTGATTCTCATATATGCTCATTGAATCCTCTCACTCTGAACTCACTCCCTACTCATACTTTGCTTGCTTCCTTAGGAAAGCTTCCTCCACACTCAATCAAACCAAATGGTTTTTCTCAGTACAAATATTAACTCTCCACCCTTCTCCTTCAACCATTGCTCTCAGATATGAGCTCAGTACCCAATGACCCATACCAGTTCCATTACCATGCCCCTTTGTTCTTAGATCAATGGAATCATGGGTATCTGCCTTTCATGTGCAGCTGATTCACCATTCATTTTCAGACCCCCAACATCCAAAGCACCTCATGCATGTATTATCTCATTTGATCCTCATAATTTCTCAATGACATAGGCCAGACAGGTTCTGTTATCTCTAATTAGGGGTGATAAATTGATGATCAGAGCAGTCACATGGCCAGAGCCAGGCTTTATAACTCCCAGTTCTGGATTCTGACCTTTTACACTGTCTATAGAATAAGGAGGGGGGAGCAAAACAGCCCTTAAAACAATATATTGTAGATGCTAGTAAGAGGCAACAGGGTACATTTCATGGGTTCTTAACCTTTTTTGTGTTATGGATGCTTTTTACAGTCTGCTGAAATCTACAGATTCCTCAATAACATTTGGAAATGTTAATTTTCAATGAGCAGTTATTAAAAGTAAAGACATAATTTTTTTCCCATAAAATTTCGCAGATCCCTTGGAATCTATCCATGGATCATTTGGGGTGGGGGGGGTTCAAAGACCCTAGGTTAATAATTCTTGATGTAGTAGAAAGAGTATTGAAAATCTTGTTCAAGCCAGTTGGGTGGTACAGTGGTTAGAGCTAAGAACCTAAGAACTGAGACCAAATAATCACTCTCCCTATTGTCATATTTCTTTTTTCATGATGTTTGACACGGAAGGCTTAATGAAGTCTCATTTTTGGAAAAGTAAACTAGGTGAAAAGAGGGAAAGTTCAGAGTGTTACTTAATGAGGAAGTAGATTGTTCAGTGGAGGTTATGCTGGATGTAGAGTCAGGAAGGTGATCTCAGTCATTCACTAGCCATGTAACACAAGAATCCTGTGAGATAGGCGCATATAAATTTTCTCTGTTTTACCAATGAGGAAACTGAAGCTAACAAGGCACTTCACCTTTGGCTGCATCAGTTTCCTCTTCTGTAAAGTGGGGATAATATTTTCCTCCCAGGGTTATTGTGAAGATCAGATGAACTAATAAGGAACTTGCAAACCTTAGTGCTATTATTTAGCCCCAGTGTTACCACTAACCAGCTAGTTGTGACTCTAAGCAGTGGATCAATAAGCATTTATTAAGCACCTACTGTATCTACTTACCTTTAATTTCCAGTTCATCAGCATTGACATTTTGCTGTTTGAAAGTGATTTTATACTAAGATCTCGTGTGTCTTCATTTCAGAGAAAAGGAAACAGATTATATTTACATTCAGTCGTCACTTTCAAAATTGCTTTGTTGTTATTGTCTGTTCTCTGTTCTCAAAAGGACCCCTGGCATCAGGAAAGTGATGCCATGACTTGCAAGGACCTCAAAGGTCCAAGCTAGCTCTCATGCTATGAACCCTTGCAAGTGAATTGAATTTAAGGGAGGGAGGGCTGTGCAGTCACCAGTCTTACTTTCAAGAAAGTTATCATAGGATCAGATATTCAGATATATTAAGTGCCTCTCCTCCTCTCCCTGCATCGCTTGGCTCTGTATCTGTAAGGACAATCTTCTGACTTCCCAATCTGTCACCTACTTTTCTCCTCTTCATCAGCTTTCCTTTCCAAGTAGACTGAGAGGCAGCATGGTGGACATAGTAGTAAGAACATTCACTAGTTATGGAGTTACAGTAAAAGATGTGGGTTCAAGCAATGGCTTTCATGTTGAACTTGTGCAACTCCAAGCAAGTCATTTCATCTTTCATCCTCAGTTTCCTCAGATGTAAAATGGGAATGATATAAATTTCACCAACTATTTCAGAGACATAAGAAAAGCACATTTGCAAATATTAGAGCCTCTGTCATTGGGAGCTATTACTGTTATTATCTGCTTATCCACACACTGTTAAGAGAGCATTTACTCAAGCATGACTCACACCTTTTTGAAGAATGCAGGCAGAAATTAGCAAAGCCTCTTTTGGATCTTAAGGAGAAGACAGATTTCTTTGACTTTGATGGCCACTTAAAATGGGAAGAGAACCCTCATGAGGGAACAAGGAATACCCTTGAGTATGAAAATCCCACTTAGCATCTCCAGCTCGGACAGTCTGATTGGGGGCCTATGACATGTACCTAAAAAACAACACAAGGCAACATATTGTAATGGAATAAAGGTGCCAGCAATATATATTACAGGAGCTCAGAGGGAGGAAAGATGACTGGGGTGAGAGAGGTGAGGAAAGGCCACATGGAACAGATGAGCCTGGAGCTGGGTCCTGAAATAAAGGGAATATCTGGATAGATAGACAGTGCTGAGGTGGGGTGGGGAGTGGAGAAGAGGAGAATTCTAGCCAGAATAAGGAGGAAACTAGAAAAAAGAAAAATGGCTACTGTGTTTGAATTTAACTCAATTTAAGGATTAAGTGCCTATCATGCTAAGTACTCAGTGGAATGCAATATTTATTTAGATAAAATGGAGTCTCTACCCTCAAGGAGCTTCTGTCAAAAGATATAAGTCTTCTGCATAATAATGCATGATGAGCATATTAAGGGAGTACAAAATAAAATGTTAGCAATTAATAAAAAGGCACTTATAAAGTACCTACTTTGTGTCAGACTCTAGGTACAAAAAGCACATAATAACAAAAAGTATTCCTTGTCTTCAAGAAACTTAGATTCTTTCTAGAGGGGGCCCCATGCTATGAGTAGACTAAGAGGGGAGGAACAGTCATTGACAACTTTGGTGGAAGGGCAGGGATCATAGCACTGGGGCTAGAAGGGATCTTTGAGGTTATCTATTCCCTCATTTTCAGATTTGCTCAAGACCACACAGCCAGCTTAGCCCAATATTCTGTTCACTAGATCTGCTTCCTGGGAAGGCCTTTAAAGGCCTGGTACAAATTCAATAGGTAAAGGAAGTGGGGAACTTTTGAGAAATCAGGAGCAATACAGGAAAAAGAAGATACAGGGCCGGACCCCTGGCTTCTTGCCAGCTCCAGCTTGGGAGGTGGTTTTCTATGTATAGAAAACTCTCTCTAATGGAGGCTTCAGTTCTTTCTGTGGGGAACCAGCCTTTGATTCAGTCCTCTTCATTCTGTCGCTCTCCATGGTGCAAAAACAAACACAAGTCTAGCTATTCAATTTGTTTGTTTTTCAACCAAGGGGAGAATGGCTCCGTGTTCAGTGAAATGAATTAAGGGAGAAAAACAGAGCTGTGGATAGACATTATTGGAGCTTCAAAGAATCTCAGGACTAAATTAGTAAAGACTGAATCATCCATTTTACACTTTCCATCATGACAGTTGGTTTTGGAGAGAAAAATAAGTGTTGCACAAAGGAGGAGGGTCTAATGTCTGATTGTCCAGTTAGAGAAAGGCTTATTAATGAACTTCTTATTGTGGCTTTTACCTTATTGTGGCTCTGAGTAGGTGTCTAGAATGAATGACGGTCATATAAAGTATTCCTTTCAAAAATTTCTTTGATTTTAGTGTTTGTCCCAATCAGATTTTTCCCCCATATGTATATATTTTATTTTTAATTTATGGAATGAAATGAGCATTTCCATATTATAGTATAATTTTAAAAAGATGATTGCACACAAAATTGCAAATCTGTTACGTACAACTTACTATTCCTTTTAAATAGACAATAAAGTTATCACATAAATTTTTCCCTCCTTCCCCCAACCTAGAATTGTTTTTTTTTAACTGCCTTATAATTCCATATTGCTTTAGTAGTTTCAAAAAATCAAAATAGGCAATTTTTTCCTTTGGTACTTTCAGTCTCCCTTTTTGGTACTTTCTCCCTTCCATACTCCCCTCTCTCCATTATCAGTCGCTCAAAGACTTTCCATTCTCTCCCTTTTCCCCATCAGAATCTGTTCTGAGGACATCTTCTGTCAGTCATTTGCAGCTTAATGTGAATTTAGGACTGTTACTTCTCCAGGTTTATTTACATTTTGTGCCTCATTCTTGCTTTTATATTGAAAAGCTTTGCATTCCTGTTAGAAGGATTCAAATAGAAACTAGGACACTGATCCCTACATGTAATGTTATCTATGTTTTATCGTATTATTTATTTCTTTTGTTAAATATTTCCCAATTACATCTTAATCTGGTTTCCCCTCCACTCTGCCCTGCCCATATGTTTGACACCTCTGAATCACCTCATTTTAGAAATAAAAAGACAAAGGAAGTGACTTGCCTAAGATCACACATGATGAGGATCCCTAATCTAACCTTCATTTGATAATGCCTTGTTTTCATTCTCATGTATTATAGTGTGGAGTCTTCCACCTCCGTCTATAGCACAGGTGGTCCCTCATGTGCATTCTTTCTTCACTTCCACCATGTAGAATCCAGCTTATATGCCACATCTACATAAATCTTTTCCTGATGCCTTCTCCAACAGTTAGTACTCTGTTCCTCTTGAAATGACCTGGTATGTACTTATCTGCATATCCAAGATACATGTGCTCCTATGAAATATGTTTGTCCCCATGGCTCAGTCAATTAAAATCTTCATTACCTAGATATGTTGTGTGCTCCAGTAATATATAAACTCCTTGAGAATGACAGCTGCTCTGTTTTTGTTTTTATACCTACAGCACCTAGAACAGTGCCTGATGCACAGAAGGTTATTTTATACGTTCTTTTTAGACTGAATATTTTTTCTGGGCTGAGAGATACCTCCCCAGTGTTCCTGGATCAAGTCTCCTTAGGTGACTTACACTAGAGTATAGGCTGATGGAATCAGATCTGGGCTCCATGCCTCATTACTGTTGTGCCCTTAGATAAGACATGTTGTCTCTCTCTGAAAA